>NC_042615.1:784973789-785273789 GCF_901001135.1 Rhinatrema bivittatum
TGAAACCCTGAGACAGCTTTCTTCAATTCCACAGGATCCCCCTACGCACTCTAGGCTTAGGCCTCAACGGAAAGAAATTAGAAGACCTTTTTATAGACAAAGGAGGTGTACTACCCTCCTACATATAGGACCAGGCCTTCTAGAACACAACAAAGGCCTCAGCCCAGGCAACCCAGGGCAGCTAGGCCTCAACCTGCGCCACAGACAGGACCTGCTGCTGGCTTTTGAAAACACCTCCAGGGAACAAAACCATTTTTCAAATCCTCAACCACAACTCCTGGTAGGGAGTCAACTATCCTCTTTTTACAACAATTGGATTCAAATAACATCAGACCAATGGGTACTTGCAATTGTATCTCAAGGTTATCAACTCAATTTCCTCTCAATTCCAATAGAATCTCCACCAAGAACTATTTCTCTCAGCGAAAATCACATACTCAAATTACAAGTAGAATTATCCACCTATCTGAAAGCCAGGGCTGTAGAGCCAGTGCCCCGGACTCAGCAGGGCAGAGGATTCTATTCCCAGTATTTCCTCATTCCAAAGAAAACTGGAAGCCTACGTCCCATCCTGGACCTCAGAAATCTCAACAAATTTCTAAAGAGAAAATTCAGGATGGTATCACTAGGCACCATGCTTCCACTTCTTCAAGCAGGAGATTGGCTTTGTTCTCTGGATCTTCAAGACGCTTACGCTCACATTCCAATATTCCCTCCTCATTGCAAATATCTTCGCTTCATGGTGGGTCATCGACATTTCCAATACAGAGTACTGCCCTTCGGTCTTTCCTCTGCTCCCAGAGTATTCACCAAATGTCTGGCAGTAATGGCAGCACGCTTACACAAAGAAAGTGTCCATGTCTTTCCCTACTTTGACTTCTGATGAGCCAGTTGTCTATCTCAACAAGGAGCACTGCTTATCCTCCAATACCGCTCATAACCAAAACTCTAATGAAGCTACAACAAGACAAGGGAACCATGATACTCATAGCCCCACATTGGCCTCGACAAGTATGGTTTCCCACACTTCTAGACCTCTCGATCAGGGATCCTATTCGTCTAGGTGTAGCTCCCACACTCAGGATCAGGGTCGGTTGCACCATCCCAACCTTCAATCCCTATCCCTGACAGCATGGATGTTGAAAGTTTGATCTTACAACCACTCAGTCTTTCAACCAATGTATCTCAAGTGCTTATAGCTTCACGTAAACTTTCAACACGAAAGAACTATTCTTCAAAATGGAAAAAGTTTACCTTGTGGTGCACGCAAAAGAACATTGACCCTTTCTCCTGCCCCACAACTTCTCTACTAGATTACTTATACCATCTTTCAGACTCTGGTCTCCAGACTTCATCTGTCAGAGTACATTTAAGTGCAATCTCAGCTTACCATAACAAGATGGGAGATGCACCAATATCCATACAACCTCTTGTCAGCAGATTTATGAGAGGTTTAACTAAAAAAAAACCCACCAATTCAGCCGCCAGTCACAGAATGGGACCTGAATCTGGTCTTAAAAAGGCTCATGCGTTCTCCCTTTAAACCCATGAATTCCTGTGACATTAAATTTCTTACATGGAAGACTATCTTCCTTATAGCCATTACATCAGCTAGAAGGGTTAGTGAGTTACAAGCACTTGTCACGTACTCGCCCTATACAAAATTCCTACATGACAGAGTGGTTCTCCGTACACATCCAAAATTCCTCCCCAAGGTAGTTACGGAATTCCACGAATCAATCCATACTTACCCACATTCTTTCCAAGGCCTCATTCTCACCAAGGAGAACGGGCCTTACATACCTTGGACTGTAAACGTGTGTTAGCATTTTACTTAGACCGCACTGCAATCCATAGAAAATCCACTCAGCTCTTTGTATCTTATGATCCAAACAAACCAGGTAAACCAGTGGGTAAACATACTATATCTAACTGGTTAGCAGATTGCATACAATTTTGCTATGAAAAAGCAGGCCTTCCTCTCCAAGGGCGAGTAAAGGCGCATTTAGTAAGAGCAATGTCAACCTCAGTAGCACACTATCATTCAGTGCCAATTCTTGACATATGTAAAGCAGCAACATGGAGTTCTCTTCACACCTTTGCAGCTCATTACTGTTTGGACAAAGGACGACAAGATTCAGCCTATGGACAATCTGTCCTAAAGAACTTATCCCAGTTTAATCCCAACTCCTTCTACATCCAACCTGCTGTGATTTTCGGCTGTCTCATTTTCAGCAACAATAATTCAATGTTGCTTCACTACAAAATGACTCAGCCTCTAGCTTGCTAATCACCCATATGTGAGGACTAGCATCCTGCTTGTCCTGGGATAAAGCAAAATTGCTTACCTTGTAATAGGTGTTATCCCAGGACAGCAGGATGGAGTCCTCACGAAACCCACCCGCCACCCCACAGAGTTGGGTCTTATACTTTTTATTTTGTTTTTGCTAAAGCTTATTGCTACATACGAGATTGAAGAGAGATCCCTGTGGCAGAGAATAACATGGCATGCTGGGCATGCTCAGTGGGCTCAGAGTGCCAGTCAAACGTTTCTAGAAACTTTGACAAAGTTTTCCCGCAATAGGGCTCCGTCAGTGATGTCACCCATATGTGAAGACTACATCCTGCTGTCCTGGGATAACACCTATTACAAGGTAAGCAATTTTGCTGTCCGACCCCCCCCCTCCACCCTGGCATAAATGCCATCAACACCCAAGGACCGGGGGGATCTTTGTTATCAACCCTTCGGCTCCTTCCTCGAGACCTTCGGGGGAGAGTCGCTCCAGGGATCGGCCCGTGTTGTCTCCTCAAAGTTGCGGACTTCTGGATCATCATCCTCTCCGTCGTCACTGGTCTCCGTTGTCACTGGGTGTCTGACTCAGACCGGCCTCTGCACTTGCCGCCTTTCCTCCGAAGCAGCCTCGGCGAGAGGAGGTCCTATCCTCCCTTGATTCAAGTGGCTCAAGGCCGTCCACAGGCCTTGAGCCACAGGCCGATCCCTGTGTTGGGCATTGACCCCACTCAATGTCCCGAGGAGGTGCTGGCTTCTCCTCTCCCCTCTCAGCCTGCTCTTTCAGCAGAGGCTTTCGAGGCAGAGCTGGAGCGACAGGGAGACTGTGTGCTCCTGCCACCGATGCTGGTGTTTTCCCAGACTCTGGTGTCCTTACCAGTGCCACGCTGATGCAGGATTTGTCTGGGCTATTTCTGAAGCCATACCTTTCCAACTTATGATGGAGGAGGATGCCCGCCACAAAATGCTGGAAATTCTGCAGTTTGTGGATGCCCCCGAAGAAAGTGGTAGCGGTCCCCATCCACGATATTCTCCGTGAACTGATCCTTCAAATTTGGGAGCACCCCCTTTCCATGGCCCTGGTGAACCAGAAGGCTGATGGGGGTGTATCTTGTGCAGCAGGCTGTGGGCTTTGATAAGCGGCAGCTTCCCCACCAATCTGTGGTGGTAAAGTCTGCACTAAAGAAAGCAAAGAGAGCGAAGACTCATGCCTCTTCTCCGCCTTTCAAAGAGAATAGGGCATGGGATGCCATGGTGGGTAGGAGAGTGTTCCAGGGCTCCATATTGGTGGCCTGTATCGCTTCCTACCTGTTATGACCCAGTACACCCATAATCTCTGGAAGTAAGTCCAGGAGGTTGCGAATGACCTTTCCCAGCAGTCTCCAGAAGCATTTATGACTATTGTCCACCAGAGCCTTGAGTGTGGGAAGCATGAAGTGCTGCGTCCTACGATGTCTTCGAGTCGGCAGGCCACGTAGTTGCTGCTGGCATCGCAGTGAGGCATCTTGCTTGGCTCCCTGCCTTGGACCTTCGTCCTGAGGTTCAGGACCGGCTGGCTGACCTGCCTTGCACCAGGGATAACCTTTTTGGTGACAATGTGAAGGATGTGGTCACAGAGCTGAAGGATCACTGTGAGACCCTTCAGCAGTTGTCTGCTACTGTCTGCTTCCAAGAGGTCTTCCCAGCCTGAGCCGAGGAGGCCCTTCTACAGGCAACAAAGTACTACCCTCCTGCCCTTCGCTCTCAACCACAGCAGACAAGCACTAGAGGCAGATCTAGTTAGCCATAGGGTCCCAGGCCCCAGCCAGCGCCCCAGGCTAGTCCTGCTATAGGGTTTTTGACTGGCTGCGTGAGGGAGCATCAACCAGTGCCGGAAGACCTGCTGGTCGGGGGACGGGTCCGCTGCTTTGCGGACCGGTGGCCATCCGTGACTTCGGATCAGTGGGTCCTGTCCATCCATCTGGCATGGCTTCAGGCTGAATCTCATGGCTGTCCCAGCAGATTCTCCCTTGTGCCCACTTTGGGGCTCCATCTCACATCTAGACTTGCTTGTAGCAGAGCTCTCTGCCCTTCTAATGGCCAGGGCAGTAGAACCTGCTCCTCGGGAGCAACAGGGGGCAGGAGTTTTACTCCCATTTATTTTAATTCCAAAGAATACAGGAGGCCTCTGTCCCATTCTCGATCTGTGAGCCTTGAACAGGTTTCTCAAAAGGGAAAAGTTCAAGATGGTATCCTTGGGCACCCTAATCCCCTCTTGTAGCTAGGGGACTGGCTTTGATCCCTCGACCTGAAAGACACTTATACCCACATCGAGATCTCGCCCAGTCACTGGAAATATCTCCGCTTTGTGGTAGCCACCGGCATTTTCAATACTGTGTACTCCCATTTGGCCTGGCCTCTGCACCATGGGTCTTCACAAAGTGCTTGTCCTTGGTGGGTGCCTATTTACGTCTGCTGGAGATCCAGGTCTTTCCATAACTGGACGACTGGTTGGTCAAGAGTGACACTCAAGCGGGAGCATTGCAGTCGTTACACTGGACCATTCACATATTGGAGCATCTAGGGTTTTTAATCAATAATTTCCTAGTGTGTAGCAGATGGACTCAGGACCAATGGGTATAGTGTACTCCTGATAGCAGTTGGAGACAGATCATATTTCAATCTGACGTCAGCCCCAGTACATATACCCCTGCAGGAAGTGCAGCTCATCAGTATTTTCCGTCTCCATAGCAGTTAGGGACTCTATGCATGCTCGCACAGCGTTAGAGTAATTTCACCAAAGAAAACTAAAAGAATAAGAAGAAATCTTCCCTCTACAGATGAGCCCCGCTCTCCTGCGGTGACACCCATTGGGTCCCTCCCCCAGTTGAGAATTCCCGAGATGATTTCCACGATCCTTTGGAGGTAAGCCTCTGTCCAGTGGCTGACCCTCAGCGGGGACCTAGCCCCTGACATCGGGTGAGGGTGAGAGCCAGCGAGTGCAACCTCGAGCGCAGCGGTGAAGGTATTTTCCCTCTCCCCCCACCCCCCGCAGCCGGAGACCGCCCGGAACGAGACCGGGAAGCGCTGAGACATAAGGTAAGGTAGAAATATAATTAAGTCTCCGGTCCCCGAAGCTCGGAGTCGCACAGATCACCAGCCGGGACCAGTGCCACCGGGTTGATCTGCCCTAGCAGGGCTAGACCCCCAGTTAGATCAGAGGGTCCTTCCACGTGGAGACCCTCTGAGGTGGTCGCCATATTGTCCGCGTGGTCGCCGTCACCCATTTTGATCTGTTCGCCGCCCTGTTTGCTGCCCCCCGATCCATGCGCACAGAGGCGAGCCATTCGCACAAATACCTTGTGCACGCGCACAACTCGATCTGTGCACCAACCTATGCACACACTTCGACACAAACCGGAGCACACAACTGTTTTTACGCGCACAACCATGGCACCCACCTGAAAAACTCAAGGATCAGGGCCTTTGCCCAGCATGCCACATTAGAGCTGCACAGCATGGAGGAGGCCACAGCCCTGTGTATACAGTGCGAAGAGGCCCTAGGGGATCCAACTCATGGCCCTCCCCAGCCTCTCGAACAGTACGCGTACCTAGCATTGCACATCGCCGCCCCCCCCCCCCCCCCCCCCCCCCCCCTCAAATGGGACTCCCTAGGGACATGGCGCCATCTTAGTCTAGACCCAGCATCTCTCTCCTATTTATTTATAGGCTTTTCTTTGCCGACATTCATAAGGCACATCATGCCGGCTTACATTGAACTGAAAGGAGGAATTACAATAAACAAAAACATATCGTAGTCAATGCAAAAACAAGGCAGGAAAGGCAGAAGAAAGGGAACTATGTACATGTAAAGAGGCATTAAAATCAAGTAATTGCGATCTAAGCGAGAAGGGCAGCAGGGCATGAAGGAACTTTGTACATTCTATACATCATTAACTTTTCGATGAAGTTTGTAGGTCGAGGGAGTTCAGAGTGCAAGGTTCAAGGGGGGAAAGAGATGGGGGTAGAGAAGGCAATTAGAGGTGGGAGGGAGCGTGGGGGGGGGGAGGGGGGCTGGCAGAAGGAAAGGAGATGAAGGTACCATTTAGGCGGAAAGTTTACGTTATGTTTGTATCTCCTGGGTGGAATTCTTCAAAGGTCTGCATACCTTCTTCCACTTGCAACCGGGGCCTCCTATAATACTGCCACAAGCTCCACCAGGGGACCACAACATCCCGGGACTCTCTATGCCCAGGGAAGTGATCCCACCGCACAGAAGCCCCACCTTCGGGGACACGGACAATGAAGTTAACCAAGTTATAAAAGTTAATCAAGTTAGTCAAATTAGTCAGTCATACATATATCCACAATTGCTTTTCGAGGAGAATACTGAAAAGCTGCACTTCCTGCAGGAGTATATGTACTGGGGCTGACGTCAGATTGAAATCTGATCAGTCTCCAACTGCTATCAGAGTACACTATACCCATTGGTCCTGAGTCCATCTGTCTACACTAAGGAAAATGAAATTATCAGGTTAGTAATTTCTCCAACTGAAATCCTAACTCCGTCCTTTGTTACGGCTGGATTTCATAAGAGCTGTGTTGGATGTGACGCAAGCCTCTTTGCTCCACAACAGGGTCTATGTGTTGCAGTCCCTGGCGGGGGTGATCCAGGAGAGCCAATTAGTGTCCCGGCACGACCATGTTGCAGCTTCTGGGGCACATGGCCGCAACCATCCATGTCACCCCCATTCACTCAGCTGCATATGCGCCAAGCCCAGTGGTCCCTGTGCTCTATGTCAGCAGGCCATGCAAGATCTGAGTCCACACCCAGGTTTTCCCCTGCTCTCACGGATTCCTGGTTTGGTGGAGATCCCCATCCAGTCTGGAGCAGGGTACGCCATTTCAGGTTTCTCCCAACCCAGATTATTCTTACCATGGATGCGTCTCACCTAGGTTGGGGAGGCCCACGTCAATGGCCTCTACACCCAGGGTCCTCTGGACCCACCCAAGAAGCCCAGTGTCAGATAAACTTCTTGGAGCTGCCTTGTAATCTGGTACGCACCATGGGCCTCCGGGATCGCCTGGCCAACCACTGGTCCTCATTTGGACAGACAACCAGGTTGCCATGTGATATAATCAACAAGCAAGGGGGCACAGATCCTTCCTCTGTCAGGAGGCAGTGTAGATCTGGTCCTGGGCTCGAGATGTTTCTCTGGGTCATGAACCTGGCCAGACAAAGAAAACCCTGCAGACAGGCTGAGTCTCACCTTCCAACCCCATAAGTAGTTGCTGAAACAGGTGGCGGATTTAATTTTCTGTCTCTGTTGGAAACCCTGGCAGTAGATCTATTTGCCACCCCCCCCCCTGCAACAGGAATGTTCCTCAGTAACTGCACCCTGTCCAGGGCATAAGAATATAAGAAATTGCCATACTGGGTCAGACCAAGGGTCTATCAAGCCCAGCATCCTGTTTCCAACAGTGGCCAAACCAAGCAACAAGAACCTGGCAAGTACCCAAACACCAAGAAGATCCCATGCTACTGATGCCAGTAGTAGCAGAGGCCTTTCCCTAAGTCAACTTGATTAATAGCAGTTGTTAGACTTCAACTCCAGAGCTTATCCAAACATTTTTAAACCAGCTACACTAACTGCACTAAACCTCATCCTTTGGCAACAAATTCCAGAGCTATGGAGCCTTTGCCCTCCACTGGGGAATGGGCTTCCTATATGCGTATCCTCTACTCGTTAGTAGCGAAGACTACTTTCTTGAAGCTTCGCCATGACTGGGGGACCATGATCCTCATAGCCCCCCACTGATCAAGATATATTTAGTTTCCACTCCTGCGAGAGCTCTCCCGGCGGAACCCAATCATCTTGGACTGCCCCGGACCTCCTCACGCAGGATCAGGGGCAGGCTGCGCCACCCCAACCTCTGGGCCCTGTCCCCTCATGGCCTGGATGCTAGCAGTTGATCTTGCAGCCTCTTGACAATCTCAGAAGAGATGTCTCAAGTCCTCGTGGCTTCAAGAAAGCCTTCCACAAGGAAGTCTTATGCATTAAATTGGAGGATGTTTGCCATCTGGTACGAGCAGAAGAATCTAGACCCCGAACCGGGACCTCCTGGCTTATCTGATGCACCTCTTGGAGGCTGGGCTTAAAAACCAACACTGACTGGGTACATCTCAGTGCCTTAGGGGCTTACCACCAGCAGATGGATGGTTCGTCCATCTCTGTGCAGCCGATTGTAGGCGGTTCATATGTGGGTTACTTCACACGGGGGTCCATAGGGGGGGCCGCAGCTGGTTTCCTGGGACCTTAACTTATTGTTGGCTCGGCTGATGAAACCACTGTTTGAGCCATTACACTCCTCAACGCTCAAGTATTTGACCTGGAAAGTCATATTCTTGGTGGCAATCATGTTGGTGCACAAGGTCCAGTAAGCTGCATGCTTTGGTGACTTATCTGCCCTACACAAGATTTTTCCATGATAGGGTGGTTCTGCATACCCACCCTGGTTCCTGCTAAAGGGTGGTGACAGATTTCCATCTTAACCAATCCATCGTCCTGCCTACTTTCTTCCCTAGCCTCATTCCAACCAAGGGGAAAGGGTGCTGCACACAACTCAACAATAAGAGGGTGTTGGACTTCTACTTGGACCGGACGGCAGGCCATAGGCAGTCTTCCCAGCTCTTTGTCTCTCTTGACTGCAACAGGCTGGGGGTAGCGGTGACTAAGCAGACTCTTTCCACCTGGTTAGCAGACTGCATCTCCTTTGCTGTGACCAGGCAGGACTGCAGCTGGGGGGGACATGTCATGGCTCATTCGGTTAGAGCAATGGCAACTTTTGTGGCTCACGTGTGCAGCTCCAGTGGGGGAGATTGGCAAGGCCTGTGACATGGAGTTTCTCTCCAGACCTTCGCAGCTCATTATTGTCTGGACAGGGACAGCTGCTAAGATAGCAAGTTCGGCCAGTTTGTCCTTGGGAATCTTCCAGCTGTAAACCCAACTCTTCCTGCCTAAGGCCTATTTTTGAGTTCAGACTGTCCTACTGTGATCACCAAACACCTCCGTTTTGCCCATTGGCACTTAGTTTGGTGTCTGTTGGTCTCATTGGTTTTTGGGTCCAGTCTGTAGCTAAGGGATTCACCCATATGTGAGAGCTACCATCCTTCTTATCCTAGGAGAAAGCAAAGTTGCTTACTTGTAACAAGTGTTCTCCTAGAAACAGTAGGAAACCAGTCTGCCACTTGTGGAGTTGGGTTCTCCTTGTTTTGTGTTTATTTTTTTTATAATCTACTTATGAGACTGAAGAGAAACCCTGCATAGATGCATGCTCAGTGTGCCAGTCAAAGTTTCTAGAAACTTTGACGGGCACATTTTCCGTGCTGGGCTCCATTTGATGTCGCCCATATGCGAGGACTATCATTCTGCTGTCCTAGGAGAACACCTGTTACAGGTAAGCATCTTCGCTTTATGGATGGTTTGTGGGGGAGGGAGTAGAGGATTGCTGATGGGTAATAGGGTTTGTGAGGGGATTGGAAGGTGAAAGACATGAGAGACTCGGTGATGAGACTCAGCGAGGTATGAAAGGAAAGGCAAGGAGATGAATAAGAGAAGTAGGAGGGAAAACTGCAAGAGGGCTCACATAGGACAGAGGGACATGTCTCAAAAGGGAGTAAAGAATAGAGAGAGCGACAGGTAGAGAAGATGTAGGAACATGAAAGACAAGCTACAATGAGAAGACAAAGGGGACAAAGAATTGGTGTGCTTTGAAAAGTAGAAGAAACTGCAGTGGAAAGAATAAATTCCTTATCCTGCTCAACAAGCTTAAACAATCTTCCCTACCAGCTGTTGGAGACAGAACTACAAATTTTAGTGAAATTACCAGTAAATAGGATGGTGCAGCCCAGGCAATTGACAGTATTCTGTCTCTAGCAAAAGGTAGCAGTTCTGGACTGATGTAATAGGATCCCAGCTCCCAGGTTTCAGCTATTGGTAGTGTTTTTAGCTCTTTTCCTAAGGCAACAGTCCTGATTATTTCCCAGCTTGAAGAGGGGATCCTAGGGCAACAATTGCCAGCTATTTCCCTAGTCGAGTACACTGTGAATCTTGTTCCCAGGTTGTGTGGCCTGGGTTGAAGCAAACCCTGCTAGTCCATCTCTCATGATCCCTACAGAGCATGGGTGAAGCTTGTGTTCAGTGTTTTTACTCAAAAGGGGGGGTGGTTCTCCTTGGTGGTGTCTCTGGGTTTTTCCCCTGAAATCTCACCTTCTGGTCTATCTGCTTTGAGTAAAATTCATTAAAACAGAAAACAAAAGTGGACGAGAGAGAGCATTAGTCCACAATTGCACATCATGTAGTTGGCAGGAAGAGATAAGTGAACTGGCAGTTACTCAGGATGATCTTGGACACTCACCCATCTCCCAAGATCATTCTGAGCAGCATTCTGAATGGGCTGTCCTGCAGTCCTCTGAGGGACTAGACCTTGCTGTGTATCTTCCTCCTCCTCCCCCGCCCCCAAAATACCTCATGACTTATTTAGGAATTCGCCATTTATTACGCACTGTTTACGAGGCGTTTGAAACGTCATCGCGAGTGTCGGCCTCTAGCAGTTGCAGCACGTCGCATGGCTAAGATCCAGCACCATATGTGATGACGTGGACGATTAAATTTGCGAATTTGCCCTGCAAAGGGGGACAAACCTCTTTCGGTACCCGTTTTTCACGAGACTGTGGCCCAACTAAAAACAGTCTGTGGCAGTACAGTGTCTGATGCAGCCACAATCCTATTCTGCATCATCCAGACGCTATTATGCACCATCTCGTAGACAGTCGTTCCATCGAAGACCATGTCGTCCGTATGTGTCTTACAGGCCACAGCCATATCAGCCACCACTATGAGCAGCACCACAACAGCAGTTGCACAACTGAAGAGGTCGACCTCGTGCTCTAAGAATTCAGGGCCAGCAAACCTGCTCCTGCCTCCAAAACTCCTTCCTCTTTTTAGGAGTCACTCAACCACCTCCATCATCGCCACATTTCGAAGAATCACAGCACATATCCAAGAGTGGGAAAAGATAACTACCAATCGATGGATACTGGAAATAGTATGGCCCAGTTACAACCTTCAATTTATAATGTACCCACCACTTCCATCGATTTTCACCAAGGGGATAACACTGAATCAACATCAATTGGGAATAGAAATAGCATCCCTCTTATGACAGCAGGCGATACATCTCGTCTCCCCCCTTTTCCCAAACTACGGGGTTCTACTCCCCATATTTCCTAATTCCCAAAAAATCGGGAACTCCTCGCCCCCATCCTAGATCTCCGAGAGCTCAACAAGTATTTATTCAAGGAAAAATTCAAATGATTTCCCTCAAATCCATTCTTCCTTTGCTGCAACACAACGATTGGATGTGTTCAATAGATCTGAAGGATGTACATATGCACATTCCTATGCACTGGGCTTCCTGGCCTTACCTATCCTTCCAGTTCAAAGCACAACACTACCAATACAAGTTCTGCCATTTGTTCTCTCGGCGGGCACCCAGAGTTTTTACGAAGTGCATGGCGGTGGTGGTGGTGTTCCTTTGACAGAAAGGTATCAAGATATTCCATATCTGGATGATTGGCTCATAGTGGCCTCCAGTCCAGAGACACTCCAAGTTCATCTGCAAGAGCACAATCCACTGTGTGAACAGATTGGGGTTGATTGTCAATTACGAAAAATCCAGCCTCCAGCCAACACAAATATTACAATTCATATGAGCTCGATTGGACACGACCAGAAACAGTTTTTCAGCTGGAGGAGAGGAAGGTCATTGTTCGGCAGCCATTCACACAGTACCAAATACCAGACTGCACATTCGCTGTCTCCAGTGGCAATGGAGTCAACATTCTCAACCGTTAACATGGAAGTTATCCTTAACCCCAGAAATGTTGAAGGACATACAATGGTGGCTGAACAGGACCACACTCTCACAAAAGGTGCCCCGTTGACCCTATTTTCTGCACAACACGGTACTCACCACAGACGCCTCCCTGCAAGGATGGGGAGGCGCATCTCGACCACTTAGAGACACAAGGCCTCTGGTCCCTGGGCGAGCAACATTTCCAAATCAATCTCCTGGAACTAAGAGTGATAAGGTACATGTTTACAGACCTTTGTCTCCCACCTGCGGAGGTCGACGAATCATGGTCTACAACGGACAACCAAGTAGTCATGCTTTACATAAACAAACAAGGAGGGTCAGGTTTCATGGAACCTTTGCAGGGAAGCGATCATCATTCTAGAATGGGCAGCCCGTTACACCATTCAATTACAGGCAACTACCTACCCGGGGTAGCCAACACTCGGGCAAACAAACTGTCGAATATTTCATCCGCAAGAATGGGTCGCTTCACACCACAAGTGAAGCAAAAGATTTTTGCGAAACAGGGAGTTCCAACCCTAGACCTCTTCGACACGGAATCAACAGAAAGGGTCCAACGCTTCTGTTCCATATGGCCGAGCAATCAAAGGACAGCAAAAGATGCTTTCCTCATTCCTTGGACGAGGGTCTGCTATACGCTTTTCCCCCAATTCCACTGATCACCAGAACAATCCAGAAATGCATGCGGGAAGGAGCACAACTTATTCTCATTGCGCCCGCATGGCCAAGGCAACCATGGTACACACACATCTTCTGCAACTCTCTATAAACCAACCCACTTCGATTGCCCAACTGAGAAGATCTCCTCTCAAGAGGAGGGACCCCTCCTCCACCCGATGCATTCCTCCTTCCATCTAACAGCCTGGAGATTGAACGGATCCTCCTAACGAACAAGGACTGTCGTCCAGGGTACAGGACGTAATTATAGCATCACGGAAACCTTCGACAAGGAAGTTACTCCAAGTGGAAAAGATACACTGATTGGTGTGCGTCAAACATAGATCCACTACTCTGTTCCCCCGGAACTCTTATTGGACTAACCTTCACAAGTTGTACATGACTGGGCCTCGCCACGGCGTCAGAGTCCACCTCAGTGCGATTGCGGCTTTCCCACAGACCAGCATCAATGTCAGCCAATATCTGTACACCTGACAGTATCTCGTTTCGTCAGGGGTCTAACACATTTAAGATCTCCAAACCTCCAGTGGTGTGGGAATCTCAACATTGGCTTGGAACAGCTCATGCTTTTTCCATTCGAACACCCATGGACTCCGCTCACCTTAAATACCTTACCCTGGAAGGTTGTCTTCCTGGTAGTAATCACGTCAGCTCGCAGAGTCAGTGAGTTGCAGGCTCTAGTTCATTATAGCCCTTACTTCAGTTTGTAACCATCACAAGGTAATCCTCAGGGACTCATCCATCATTCTTGCCAAAAGTGTTTCTCAATTTTCATCTGAATCAGACAATAGAACTTCCTATGTTCTGTCCGAAACCACATCAGAAGTAACAGAGAGAGACTTTTACACACACTTGACTGTAAAAGAGCACTGGCCTATTACAAGCAAACGGACCACTTCACCATCAAGGGTGATCACGATATTCGTTCCTTCAGTCCAATTGCCCCTGGATTACCAATGGCCAAACGGACTATTTCCAGCAGGATTGCTTAATGTATCCTGTATGCCACCAGAAACAAAATTCTCACCTCTGTTCCTCCTTAAGGCACATCAAGTGAGAGCAGAGTGGCTGCCTCTATAGCGAACACTCAGACGTGTCCACCAATAGACATATGCAAACGCTATACATGGTCATCCTTCACACATTTATGTCCCTACTACTGCCTAGACCAGCACACAGCTGAAGACGCTAAGTTGGGATGTGCAGTTCTATATTCGCTAAGGAACATAGTCCTACTGCCACATGGACAAGATCACGCTTCCAAGACCAATTCCAACTCCACAATACAGTGTGATCGGGAGCTTAGGACTCCGATGACAGCATGGCTAATTCAGCCCTTGCTATCAATGGGGGGAAAAAAAGCAAGTTTGCTTACTGTAAACTGTGTTTCCGTAGATAGGATGAATTAGCCATGCTGACCCACCCACCATCCCTGAGCAGTCGACGTTACTCTGTATCCTTCTTACGTTTGCTTTTTTACAGACTGAGGAGATTGTCTTCCTGCACGGGAAGACAAACGTCTGAAACCTACTTTGAAGCTCCGCCTCCCGGGCCTGATTGACAGTTCCATGACAGCAAGGCTAATTATCCTGCTATCTTCGGAAACACTGTTTATGTTAAGTAACTTGCTTATATCAGTCCCATGATCCATTCGACCTTCGTTTTCAAGACTGCGTCGAGAATTTGTGCCTAGACTTGCCTGAACTGTGGGCATCAGATATCTGATCAGAAGGTGCATGAAAGACTTGCTGACGTGCCATGTATTGAGTAGAATCTCTTTGAAGCTAGTAAGGGATGCAGTAGCTTATTTATTTAAAATCTTATATTCTGCCTATATTGATAACTATCATACTAAGCAGATTACAAACATCAAAATACATTCAATCTCTAGGATACAAAAATACAATAACATACAATATGCATTATAGTTAAAATAATAAATCAAGTTAATGTCTTAAATAAAAATGTTTACAGCTTTCCTAAATAACTTAAAATCAGACACGTCCCAAATCTCATCTGGCAAATTATTCCAAAGTAAAGCTTCCCCAATAGAAAGGAACCTTTTTCTAGTATCCTGAAGACAAACTGCTTTTAATGATGGCAGTTCCAAAAGGTTTTTTTTTATAACGCAAGACCGAAGTTATCTTTTAGGGACATAAAATTGAATCAAATCAGATAAAAAGGAAGGAGCAATTCTATGGACACCTTTAAATACAAAAGTTAAAAACTTAAATTTAATTCTCTGCTCCACCGGAAGCCAATGAAACTGGCAGAGCAGAGGAGTCACATGATCACAATGTGCTGACTTTAACACCAGTCTGGCTGCCAAGTTTTGAAGAAGCTGAAGTGTTCAGAGCCTAAATTTTGGAATCCCTAAATTAGACCACATTTCTATAATCCAATGAAGTTAAAACAAAGGTCTGCACAATGGTCCTAAAATCAGTTAGAACTTTGAGTTAAGATGCCGCAACTGTTTCAATTTGAAATAGCCAGTGAAAAGAATTGACTTACTCTGCTGCTTACAATTCAAGTTTGAATCAAAATAAAAACCCAAATTATAAACTTGAGCCTGAAATTCAATATTAACTCCCTCAGGTCATGGCTTCCTTGAATACCAAAGAAGCTCTGTTTTAGAAAAATTAAGCACCAAAGCATTATGAGCTAGCCATACACTTACTGCTGAAAGACAGTAAGAGTCCTGCAACAAAGTTGTCTGGTCATCCCCAGACACCACAAAATAACACTGGAAGATATCAGTAATAATTTAAAAAAGATATCAAACGAATTCAACAAATAACTTAAAGGTAAAGATTAAAAAAGGTCGGGGACAAAACTGACCCTTGAGGCATGCCAGCCGTAGTCAGTCCAGTCAGACTCTTGGGACCCAATTCTGAACTGTTGCTTATGCAAACATCTAAATAAATAGCAATCACCACCTTTCCAGAATTTCTTAAAGTTGTTGACAGAAACCAGTATTGGTTGACGTAATATTTTATTGTCCAATAAAAATTTTTCAATTGAACAAAAACCACTTTTTCCAGCAGCTTTCCCAGTGAAACCATAACAGAAATGGGCCTATAACTCTTAGTCATACGGAGGCAAATTACTTGCTTTCTGATTGGATGACCAAAGCTTTTTTTCAAATTATCTGGGACCACTCCTTCCATGAGGGAAAGGTTTTATAAGCTCTTGGTTAAAGTATCTAAAAAATCATCCATATAAAGATCGTATGACCCAGATGGGACAGGGATCTAATGGACAATTGGAGGTTTTCAACTGGGTTAGCAACTCACTAACTTCTGTTTTAGAAACATGATCAAAAGTACACGAAATCCTACCACCGTTCATGGGGTTAGCCTGACTTCAGTGCCAGGAAAAATAGTGGAAAGTGTTCTAAACATCAAAATCACAGAACATATAGAAAGACAGGGTTTAATGGAACAAAGTCAGCATGGCTTTACCCAAGGCAAGTCTTGCCTCACAAATCTGCTTCACTTTTTTGAAGGAGTTAATAAACATGTGGATAAAGGTGAACCGGTAGATGTAGTATACTTGGATTTTCAGAAGGCATTTGACAAAGTTCCTCATGAGAGGCTTCTAGGAAAAGTAAAAAGTCATGGGATAGGTGGCGATGTCCTTTCGTGGATTGCAAACTGGCTAAAAGACAGGAAACAGAGAGTAGGATTAAATGGACAATTTTCTCAGTGGAAGGGAGTGGGCAGTGGAGTGCCTCAAGGATCTGTATTGGGACTTACTTTTCAATATATTTATAAATGATCCGGAAAGAAATACGACGAGTGAGAGAATCAAATTTGCAGATGATACAAAATTATTCAGAGTAGTTAAATCACAAGCAGATTATGATAAATTTCAGGAAGACCTTGTAAGACTGGAAAATTGGGCATCCAAATGGCAGATGAAATTTAATGTGGATAAGTGCAAGGTGATGCATATAGGGAAAAATAACCCATGCTATAGTTACACAATGTTAGGTTCCATATTAGGAGCTACCACCCAAAAAAGATCTAGGAGTCATAGTGGATAACAAATTAAAATCATCTGTTCAGTGTGCTGTTGCAGTCAAAAAAAAAAAAAAAAAGCAAACAATGTTGGTAATTATTAGAAAGGGAATGGTGAATAAAACGGAAAATGTCATAATGCCTCTATATCGCTCCATGGTGAGACCGCACCTTGAATACTGTGTACAGTTCTGGTTGCCGCATCTCAAAAAAGATATAGTTGCGATGGAGAACGTACAGAGAAGGGCGACCAAACTGATCAAGGGGATGGAACAGCTTCTCTATGAGGAAAGACTAAAGAGGTTAGGACTGTTCAGCTTGGAGAAGAGACGGCTGAGGGGGGATATGATAGAGGTCTTTAAAATCATGACAGGTCTAGAATGGGTAAATGTGAATCGGTTATTTACTCTTTCGGATAATAGGAGGACTTGGGGATAATCCATGAAGTTAGCATGGGGTACATTTTAAAACTAATCAGCGAAAGTTCTTTTTCACTCAATGCACAATTAAACTCTGGGATTTGTTGCCAGGGGATGTGGTTAATGCAGTTAGTGTAGCTGGATTTAAAAAAAAAAAAGATTGGATAAGAACATAAGAAAATGCCATACTGGGTCAAACCAAGGGTCCATCAAGCCCAGCATCCTGTTTCCAACAGTGGCCAATCCAGGCCATAATAACCTGGCAAGTACCCAAAAACTAAGTTCTTGGAGAAGTCCATTACCTGCTGTTAATTAAGTTGACTTAGAAAATAGCCACTGCTTTTACTAGCATCTGTAGCATGGGATCTTCTTAGTGTTTGGGTAATTGTCAGGTTCTTATGGCCTGGATTGGCCACTGTTGGAAACAGCATACTGGGCTTGATGGTCTGACCCAGTATGGCATGTTCTTATGGTTCTATTCATGGGGTATGTAAGTATTTTCTGCAAATTAGAATAAAGTGTGTAGAAGTAGTTTTTCGTCTGCTGCATATTATTGCTCTATCACACAACAATCCCCCCCCCCCCCCCCAGTTTGATCTTTTTATGAAGGTTATAATGCTGATTATAGGGGACACAGATGTGAATGGTGGAAATTTTTATTTTGGATTTTGTTGTGTTTAGATGAGAAATATATATTGAGTGTGTTTTGTGTTAAAGGGGGGGACAATTGATGTGTGGTTTTCAAAAATGTATCTTGTTATAAACTACTTTGGGTGTGATGTTATGGTAAGGTGATTGAAAAAACTGACGACCTAGAAGTATGCTTTATTGGTGGAGGCCACTTCTACTTGCAGAGTGGGAGAGCTTCAGGTTTAGTAACCTAATTCTTGTTATATTAAGTTCCATCATAGCAGAGTGGTGCTTGTCATGCAGCCCAAGTTTCTGCTTAGTTGTGTTGGACTTTCACCTTAATCAGTAATTCATCCAGTTAACTTTTTTTTTTCAATGCTGCATGGCAACAAAAGTAAACAAATCCTTAACACCATGAATTGTAAGAGTCATTGTTTTCTATTTGATATCTTTTATCCAGTTCTGTTTGCGACAATAAATCTGGAATCGGTTTTTGAGATCTTTATTTGGATAGAGCATAACTAAAGGAATATCTATCTAGTTTGACCTTCGAGGGGCATGTCAAGGACAATGTCAGAGGCATGGCTGTGGTGTTGGCCCATCTGAGTGGAAACTGAGGGTTGCCATGTGGATTTCAGTTCCCATATTTGCATGTTAAGATGCAAGCTCCCAACATGACTGCAGGTTTATATAGTTAGTTTTCTAGGGTCTTTGAAGATTCAAAATCTATTCTATATTCTCCCTGCTGTCCCGTGTCTCCCCCCCCCCCCCCCCCCCAAGCAGCACTCATGTGTTTTCCTTTAAAAACAAAAAGTAATAGTTTTAATTTATCAAAACCTGTTCACTCTGGGCGGTGGGGGGGAGAGTCTTTCAGCCTTTTCATGTTTAAGACAACCTTTAGCAAGTGTGTGACTGAAAGAAAGCAAAGTGAAAAACAAGGTTGTTCCCTGTAACTACAGTTATCTGAAAACAGCTGTTTAGCAGTCCTACATATCCTTCCTTCTCTCCCTCTGAGATGAGATAATTAACTGAATTATAGAACTGAGAGATGCTGTGGGAACTACTGCCCATGCCCCGAGGGTTCTAAAAGTGCTGGAAAGCTGTAGCAAAAGGGGGTTTCAAGGCGGTGCCATCAGATGACACCACCAGCTGTATGACTGGACTTTTGTCTTCAACACTTAGTTAAGTAACTTAGTTTAATTGTTGCAAACTCTTAATGCTACTGAGCTATCATGGCTTTCATTCACAACAAACTGGAGTTTTCCCTTTTTTTTTTTTTTTTTTTTTTTAAAAACCCACCCCCCCCCAGCCTCAGCCATTGCCATGACTGTCATTGGCCAGGGCAACAGACCATGGTCCGGTCAGAGCTTAGTACATGTGCCCAGCAGCTGGAACCGTTGAGTAATGATTGAGACTCCCTTCCCAGCTCCAGCTGATCTAGGGAACAAAAGACCTGGAAATCCAAGATCTCCACAGAGCAATGAATAGCACTGCCACTGACCAAGCCCAGCGTTACTGATTACATTTTATAAAACTGTATCTGCATTAGTTTGAAATGGATAAGAATGTTGTGGAAACCCAATATTTGAGCGGTCTAGTTTACTTTGGAATTTGACTAGCTTGACTTTCATATTTATTCATACTATATGCTATCATAAAATCTTTTTTTTATTGAAAACAGTACAGTTCATTTTTTATCAGACAAGTATTGCATATCCATAAACTTATGTATAGTCTAAACTTTTTATTTTTTATTTTTTATAGTTTTGCCTCCAGTATTGGTGCCTCGGCATACCGAAATCTTAACAGAACTGCCTCCTCTCGATGATTATACCCATTCCATTCCTGAAAACACTAACTTTCCAGCAGGAATTGAACCACAAAGCAATTACATACCAGGTAATTTTATATCATGCAAGTTTTTACTCAAATATCTTATGAGCTTGTGTCTAAAGTAATTGTTTGTGTAAGCAAGGAAATCCTAACATTTCTAAGTTTCGTTATCCTATACCACACAGCCTGACTGGTATAAGTGTTTTAAAATTTGTAACAGATTTGTTATGCTTTAGGCTTTTGACAACATAGATTTCAGTTGAAAGAACCTCTTCACGGGCTGGTTCCATGGCTCTTATAACTGGTTATTGGAAGTCAGTCAGGCTTGATTGTGCCATGGAGATGATGCACTTTGTCCCAGGGAGAGAAGGAAGATTACTTCCATTATTATGGTGGCTTTTGCGCACCAGCTAGCACCATTGAGGGTACACCTTTGTAGAGGTATCCTCAGGTTAGCAAGGGTCCAAAGACCCACCTGAAGGATTACAGGCAAATGGGGATAGAGACCCCCTAAGCCACCTTCATCCAAAATCCTTTCACAAGGTTTCACCATATTTCTGTGGGAAAAGTTAATACATTAACATTCTGCTTTTGCAAACATTTGTCTGAATATTGGAGTCATCTATAATGAACTTTCATTCTAATAAACAGATGACTCTCGAGCTGTTTGTGTGCTGTATTTAATACCTGCTAAGTGAATTTAGTCTTCAGTTTTTGATTCTTGACTACCCTTTGAAAATTTTGTAATTCAGGAAAGTGATCTCTCACAATTTTTTTTCTTGGATTTCATGTTAAATCCCATGTATTTATGGAAGTATTGATTTTGTATTGCATTACTCTGTATACAATCGTTCAGTTCAGAAATATACTGAATTAGATAACAATGAATGCTATATCTTTGAATAAATCTATCTACCTTGCATTCTGCAAGCACAAGCAGGATTTGACCTGTGCAAGTATTACTATAAGTACTGAGCACTAACATATTGTGCCATTGGAACGACATGATCTGACTGATCCCAGGTGGGTGTGGTTGAATAGTTTGTAGAGCTTTCATCATGTTTTACAGAGCATGTGCAGGTTGTCCTGCTGCATGGCTGTCATGTGGGGCCCCCTTCAGTTAAACTTTCTGCGGAGCCTGTGGCAATTTTCCAAACAAATAATTTCTTAGCATCCAGACAGATGAATCCAGAACCAGTAGGTTATGCACCTCTACAGGGAGATGAAGCAAACTTATGTCACTGCAGGAGTAAATATACTGTGACATCAGTCTCCAGTAGAGGTTGGAAGTGCATCTCCCTGCAGGGGATTGCTTCAGCTTTTAGTAGGAGAATTTGAAAAGGAAAATTAATTGCCCTATTCTCCTGCGGTGATACCAAAGGGTCCCTTCCCCAGTTGAGAATCCCTGAGGTGATTTCTGTGTTCCTTCAGATGTATGCCTTGGTCCAGTAGCTGCTTTTTCAGCCAGCGTGGACTTGGCTGATTGTACAGCTTAAAGATAGCTGGTGCCAGGAGGTTGAGTGCGACGTTGACGACATATGCCCTCTCCCCCCACAGCCGGAAAAAGTCTATGTACTCATCCGGGAAAGGCTGAACTCACATAAGTATAAAAAAGAAGAGAGTGGAGAGGTTAGTTTAGGAATTCCTCTGGTCTTCGTACTCTGCTAGCTGTCCTGACATGCATTCCCGCTCCCGTTTGGGTTAGGGGAACTGGGTAGCCTGACGGATTGTGCAGCCCCATTGGGTTAGGTCCCTCTATTAGGCTGCTTTTTTGTGCGCCACATGGTTTTAGTGTGCTTTTTTTTTTTTTTTTCTGCGCAGTCAGATACCCTCTACAGGATCATCGGAGCATTCGTACGTCTTATTTGTGCGTGCACCTATGCGCACACTTTTTTCACAAATCTGTGCGCCAAGGTTTGGAGTGGAATCTGTGCACATAAAATCTGTGTGCATAAATTTTGTTTCAGCAGGGATTCGGCTGGACGCATATCCTCAGTCACCTGGTAAGCGTACTGACAGATTAATGGCGCCAGTAGCTAAAAACCTTTGTGCTCCTTGTCATATTACGGCATCTAACTTATGCCAGCGCTGCTTAGAAGCTCAGGGAAAATTATCTTCCTCTGATTTTACTAAGCCTGGATTTTCCCAGCCTGATGGCCTGGTTAAGGATATGTCAGGAGGGATGCCTGACCTTGGAACTCCCTTGACTGGTCCCTCAGCAGGGGACGGCAGCTCAGTGGATGCTACACAAGTGCCTGAATCCTTCTGTCTTTTCTTGGGTAAAGTTTTTTTTTTTTTTCGAGGATTGCAGTCCTTCCTTCAGGCACAGTCCTCAGTGTTGTCAAAGCCTGTCAGTTCAGATCTTCAGGTGGTGGCCTCTCCCTTCTTCCGGTAAGTTTAAGCGCTGATGTGTAACTCGAGCTGCAGGTGTACCTGACAGGCATCCAGATGGCACTGATGAGGCGGATACTGACTTTGGAGGTTGAGAAATATCTCTCCTTCCCCCCCCCCCCCCCCCCGGGGCTGGAACCTTATAGAAGGTTCTTTTGTAGAGATGAATTGCCAGCTCTGATTTCACAGACATTGAAAATGCTGGGTGTTCCTGGGGCAGAGTTCATGCCTGAGCCAAAGAGAAATTCCATTTTGGTTTCTTGGCATAAAGCCTCTTGTCTTCCCCTGGTTATGGAGGTCATTCAAGAACTGATTGACTGAGACCAGCCTTAAGCCAACATTTGAAGCAGTGACACTGCAGATAGCTTCCTTTTGTTCCCTGATGGCTTGCTCTTGTTTGCTTCTCTCTCAGGAGGATGATGACTGGAATGAATTCCAAGGTAGTTATGGAACCTGCCCCTACCTTTTTAGCAGTTGCAGGCTGTGATTTGGTTCACACCTTGGCTAGAGGAATGGCTTCAGTAATAGTGGCCAGGCGTCCGTTATGACTGAGGAATTGGGCAGCTGATGCGACTTCCAAAGCTAATCATATAAAATTGCTTTTTAAAGGATCACTCTTGTTTGGGAGTGAGTGGAAGAATCTGGCCAGTAAATAGGGTAAATCCCCAGTTCCTAGATTACTGGAGGATAAGAAGCAGTTAGCCCTTCATAGCAAAGGGGTGTGTTTTCTCAGTGGTTCCAGGCATTTTCGTCCCTATGGAGGGGTGACCTTTCAGAAGTCTCAGCCTTTTGGCAGGTCTTATCCTTTCGTCCCAGACAGTCCAAGTGGGGAGTGGGTCCAGGTAATGGAACCTCCCGAGCCTGCTTTGCCGACCCACCCCTGAGAACAGGAGATGGTGGGCACGCCTGTCTCTTATCAGAGGTGGGTAGAGATTACCTCAAATCAGTGGGTCCTGGAGGTAATACGAGAAGGATATTTGCTGGAGTTTTGCATTATTCCTCAGGATATGTTCATGGTGTCTCCCTGCCACTCTCTGCAGAAGTGAGCAAGCGAGAGTACGGTGTCAAGGCTCTTCAGTCTGAGGGCTGTGGTTGCAGTGCCCACATTTCAAGAAAATACAGATAGATATTCCATTTATTTCGTTGTGCCCAAGGAGGACTCCTTTCGTTCCATCCTGGATTTCAAAAGGTTCAATCGTCATTTGCAGATGACTTACTTTCGCATGGGAACATTGCGCTCAGTTATAATGGTAGTCTTGTCGGGGGAATTTGACCTCCTTGGATCTGTCCGAAGTGTACTTCCATATTCCTATCCGATTGGAGCACCAACATCTTCTGCGTTTTTCAGTACTGGGGTGCCATTATCAGTTTTGGGCGCTGCCTTTTGGTCTAGCCACCGCTCCCAGAACATCTCCAAAGGTTATGGTGGTAGTGGTGGCAGAACAGAGAGAGGATGGTATCCTTGTACACCCGTATTTGGATGACTGGTTGATTCGGGCCAGGTATCGGAAAGATAGCGGTCTGGTGACCCGTAAGGTGACTTCCTTATTGCAGGAGCTTGGTTGAGTGGTGAACCTAGCCAAAAGCAGTCTTCAGCCATATGTCATTGGAGTATCTGGGTATATGTTTTGCCACAAAGCAGGGCAAAGTTTTTTGTTTTGTTTTTTCTTCCAGAAGCTCGTATTCAAAAGTTGATGGTGCAGGTGTGTCTCTTGGACTATACGCCAGACAGCATGGTCCTATGTACAGGGGCTCGGATTGATGACGGAAATCCTGGAAGTAGTACCATGGGTGAGGGTGTCTATGCGTCCACTTCAGCGTTCCCTGCTGTCTTGATAAAACCCACAGTCTGTGGACTATTCAATTTGGCTCCACGTGCCAATGGAAGTCTGCTTTTACCTCCAGTAGTGGTTGCAAGCGAATCATCTGAGAAAGGGACTCTCCCTGATGTTGCCGACTGGTTGGTACTCACAACAAAGGTAGGGGAGCTCACTGTCAGGAACTAAAGACGTAAGGGCGCCATGATAGAGTGCACTTCCATCACGCTCCTCGGAGGAAGTCACCGCCAATGGCAGCCTTTGCCGCACAGCGAGATCACCGAAAATAGGCAAGGTCCCGCTCAATTCCTAACACAGACTAAGGAAAAACATTGTTTTAGCCTTTCAGCGCCTCCTTCATTGCCACAGTTCTCCCTTGAATCTCTTTTCTTCATAATAAAAAAAAATAAGGGTTATATTCTTCAATGAACGTTCATATTACCCCTCAGGAAGGAAGACATTCATCATTCTGAAACATTGCAATATTGGGTTGAAAAGTGATGGTTATCTCCTGACATCTTTGGAAAGTTCTTTGAAGCCATAATGCCTGGTGAAAATGTCTGGTGCAAATTTCACTTGTAGCACAAGCAGATAAGTGCACATGGTGGTATGAAAATTGATATTCATCCATTGATCATACAAGAAAGCGATGAATGAGCACTAAGAGTGACTGACGAATAATTCCCCTATGTGCTGTTGGTTATAATCAACAGATCCACTGTTTCCATAAGGGTGCTTAGAACACTGCTTTAAGTGTTGGTCCCTGTGCTAAAATTGATGATCATTCTATAATTTTCTAACTGAGATCTGTTATCACACATCTATATTGGTTATGAAGTGAGATCTTAATATTTTCATATTCTTACACTTCTGGGTTTTTTTTATATTTTGTATTTCTACATTTGTCTGTAGCAGGAAGGAGGATGCTAAGTGAGAAATTCAGATCACATATTATCAGACATTTAAACTAAAGGCCAATGAAATTGACATGTCACCCCCAAGCAATACAGGAAGTGAGAGGAGAAAATAAAATCAATCTGCTCAAAAAAGCAGAAAAGGTATCTAGGAAGAGCAACAAATCAAGGGGGGAAAAATTGGAAAGCTATGACTACAAATGCCTATAGTTTGAGCAAAGAAATCCCAGACCTGCAGGCGGACTTGGACATCATTGCTACAGAGACATGATTCATGGATTCTCATGATTGGGATATGATCATACCAGGCCATAACTTAAGGAAGGACAGAGAGGAAAGAAAAGGGGGAGGAGTAGCTCTTTATGTTAAAAACAACTGAACTGCAAGGGATGTGGTGCAGAGAAGCAGCAATTATGGGCTGTCCTTTAAAAAAAAAAAAAACAAAAAACAGTGCATTCATTTTTACTAGTGGTTTATGGCCTCCGACTCAAATGGAAGAACTAGACAGAAATCTGGCCGAAGACATCTAAAAGGTGAGAAAGAAGGGAGAAGTGTTGATTTTAATCTGCTGGATGTAGACTGGTGAATCCCTTCTGCAGAATCTACCAGAAGCAGAGCGATAGATACCCTGCAAAGGGCTCTGTTCAACAAATGGCAATGAAACCCACAAGGGAGGGAGTTATACTTGACCTAGTGCTCACTAACAGGGATAATGCTTCTAATGTCCACATGAGTGACCATCTCAGCAACAGGGATCATCAAACGATGTGGTTTGATATTGCACGTAGGATACAGAGAAGTCACACACAGACCTGGGTTTTGAATTTCAAAAATACGAACTTTGTCAAAATAGGGGTGTACCTGAATGTAGAACTAGAAGACTGGGAGAAAATGAGAGGTGGAACAGTGGGCAAAACTAAAAGGAATATTTACAAAGGCAACAAATCTATATGTTAGAAAAGTAAACAAAAGTAAGAGGAAATAAAGAAACAGATCTGGTTCTCCAAGGTGGTGTCTGATAAAAGCAAAAAGAACAACATTCAAGAAATAGAAAGGATCCCAAAAAGAGGAACACAGGGAAGAATATCTAGTGAAACTGAGGGAGACTGAGAGAAATCAAGAAAGCAAAAAGTCAGGCAGACAAAAGGATTGCCAAAGAGAGAAAATGAGGTGACACAACATTTTTCAGGTAAAATCAGAAAAAGGAGAGAGGTCCAAAGTGGTATAGCAAAATTGAAAGGTGCCAAAGATCAATGTGTGGAGAGATAAAGAAATGGCTGAAATAAACAAATACTTCAGTTCGGTGTTCACTAAAGAAGACCCTGGAGAAGGACAGTCTCTAGTTATCAAGACTGTGGATGAGAGTGGATTCGAAAAAACTCATTTTACAGAAGAGAATGTATGGGAAGAGCTAGGAAAACAGTGGACAAGACCGTGGGGCCTGATGTACATCCCAGGATACTGAGGGAGCTCAGAGATGTGCTACGGGTCTGCTGAAGGACCTGTTCAATAGATCCCTGGAAACGGGAGTGGTGCCGCAAGATTTGTGAAGCGGGACCACCACCTCTCCTCTCCAGAGTGTGTGCAGAGAGATGGCTGAAATCTACAAGCTGGTTACTCTCTCACCTCGGTGGTGGAAAAATTAATGGAGAATCTACTGAAGGAAAGGATAGTGAACTAGCTACAATCCGGTGGGTTGCTCCAGAGGCAGCATGCATTCACCAGGGGAAGGTCTTATCGGACAAATCTGGTTGATTTTTTTTGATTGGGTGACTAAAGAATTGGATCAGGGAAGAGCACGTGATGTGATTTACTTGGATTTTAGTTAAGCTTTTGATATGGTATCACATAGAAGACTCGTGAACAAAATGAGAAGCTTAGGAGTGGGTGCCAAGGTAGTAGCATGGATTGCAAACTGGTGGTCTGACAGGAGACACCGTGTAATGGTAAATGGAACCTACTCCGAAGAAAGAATGGTGTTAAGTGGAGTGCTACAGGGATCTGTTTTTGGACTGATTCTGTTCAATATCTTTGAGCAATCTGGCGGAAGGGATAGATGGTAAAAGTTTTTATTTGCAGATGATACTAAGATCTGAATGAGTAGAGAGAATGAAAAATGATTTAAGAACTAGAAGAGTGGTCAAAGATTTGGCAGCTGGGATTCAATACCAAGAGGCGCAGAGTCATTCATCTGGGGTGCGGCATCATGTGATGGGCGGTCAAAGACTAATGCGCATGGACTGGGAGAGAGACCTTGGTGTGATAGTGTCTGATCTAAAAATGGCAAAGCAATGTAACAAGACGATAGCTAACGCCAGAAGAATGTTGGGCTGTATAGAGAGGAATAACCAGTAAGAAAAAGGTGATAATACCCTTGTACAGGTCCTTGGTTAGTCCTCACCTGGAGTACTGCATTCAATACTGGTGCCCATATCTCAAAAAGGATAAAGTCAGGATAGAGGCGATCCCAAGAGTGACCAAAATGGTGAGGGGTCAGCATTGAAAGAACTATGAAGGGAGATTGTTGTAAGATTCAAAAAAGCCACAAAAAAAAAAGAAAAAAATTCCCAGTATCCCTCTAATTGTATAGCTGTCATATAATCTGTTCCAAATTGGGATATAAGTGCTGTGGGATCTTTTACTAGCTAAGGACAAGTAAACTTTCAGAAAGTGTCTTGCCCTACCCAGCTTGACCTAGGTATAAACAGTTTCATTTTGGGATTATAAGTGCTGTGGGATCTTTTACATTTACTAGCTAGAGGACCAGATCCAGAAGAGTCCAGGTATAGCCAGTTTGGGTGTGGCTCACTCAGTGGCTAGAGGTAGCTAACTTGTGAGCCAGCAGAAACAATACAGACTGTGCACAGCCCAGGAGAGGAGCCAACTGTTCCAGTGCAGATAAGATACTAGTTTTTGGAAATACTGCTCTGTGTTTCATAATCCCTTTTTATTCTAGTATTATAATCTGTGGTTCCTTGATATTGGTTTGATTCTGTGTAGAAAACTGCTCTGTGATTTCAAATCCCTTTCTATTCCAGTGTTGTATACTAATCAGTTTGGTTTCTTGATTATATTGTATACTAATCTGTTTGGTTTCTTGATATTAGATTGTTGTAAGATTCCAAAAAGCCACAAAAAAAAGAAAAAAATTCCCAGTATCCCTCTAATTGTATAGCTGTCATATAATCTGTTCGAAATTGGGATATAAGTGCTGTGGGATCTTTTACTAGCTAAAGGACAAGTAAACTTTCAGAAAGTGTCTTGCCCTACCCAGCTTGACCTAGGTATAAACTGTTTAACTCCCTCCCACCCTACCCCTCTGCCCACCCACCCCTAGGTTTGTATTTCTAATGTAGTCATCCTAACTTCATAATAGGCAACCAGATAAATTAGTAAATTGATTATTCCTTAGGTGCACCAATCAAATAACTTACCTAAATGAGTACTATTCAATGCAACTGCTGTGGAGCCTTTATATTGAGGGTAATCATATGGAAACTTAAGGCTTGCCCCTTTTGTTCAAAACTCTCTACCTTGGAAAAGGAGCTGGATGACTTTAAAGCTGAATTAGCTTCAATAAAGAGAGTCTCAGCCACGGTACATTATTCAGGAAATAATTTCCACTTACCACTGAAAAACTCAAGAAAAAAGAGATTTACTGTGGGCTCAGGTAGGATAAGACCTGTAACCCACAGACACCCATTATTGAAAGCTGTGCAACCCACAACTCTATCCCACCACTCACACAGGCCATTAAGGAACTTTAAAAGTATTTCGGTGGGCTCTGGTAGAATAAGACCTGTGTTCCGTAGACACACACTGTATCAAGTGCAACAAGTACAAAATGCCTTCTCTGTATTAAATTCTGAAGAAGTCCTTGAGAAAAAGATTGAAATGTTATCGGAAAAGAGAGAAAAAACCCAATGCATACAGAAATTCCAAATCAGAAACCAAAGGAAAAAGCTCACAGTGATGGATGACTCTGTCATCAGAGGCATTAATCTCTTCCCTTGCACAAATGCAAAGAGAAAAGTGGATAACAAAACTCAACTAAATAGGTCACAAAAGGAGTCCAGGAACAGCAGTAACCTGAGCAAAGAAAGCTGGAAAGCTATGAGCACAAATGCTCGTAGTTTGGGTAATAAAATCCCAGAGCTGCAAGCCCTAATGGTGGAGGCGGACTTGGACGTTGTTGCTGTCACGGAAACATGGTTTACGGAATATCATGACTGGGATATGGCAATACCAGGCTATAACTTGTTAAGGAAGGACAGAGAGGATAGGAAAGGGGGAGGAGTGGCTCTATATGTCAGAAACAATATCCAAGCATCTGAGCTGCAAGGAAGATGGGGCAAAGAAGAAGCACTATGGGCCGACTTAAAAAAAGATGGGGCATCCATTTTTATTGGAGTGGTTTACAGGCCTCCAAACCAAAAGGAAGAGCTGGACAGAGATCTGATTGAAGACATCCACAGGACAGCAAAGAAAGGAGAAGTGGTGATTGTTGGAGACTTTAATATGCCAGATGTAGACTGGAGAATCCCATCTGCAGAATCTAATAATAGTAGAGAAATAGTAGATGCCCTGCAAGTAGCTTTGTTCAAACAAATGGTAATGGAACCCACGAGAGAAGGAGCTATACTCGACTTAGTGCTCACTAATGGAGATAATGTCTCAGACGTCCAGGTGGGTGCCCACCTCAGCACCAGTGATCATCAAACGGTATGGTTTAATATCACAAAAAGGACACGGAAAAGAAGCACAAAAACCCAAGTTTTGATGTTCAAAAACACAGACTTTGATGAAATGGGGAAGTACCTGGAGGAAGAACTAAAAGGCTGGGAAAACGAGATCAATGTGTGGAGAGAGATGAAGAAATGGCAGAAATATTAAATGAATACTTCAGTTCTGTGTTCACTAAAGAGGACCCTGGAGAAGGACCGACACTAGTTAACAAGAAACTGGAGGGGAATGGAGTAGATGTAACTCCATTTACAGTAGAAAATGTATGGGAAGAGCTGGTGAAACTGAAAGTGGACAAAGCCATGGGGCCTGATGAAGTTCATCCCAGAATACTGAGGGAGCTCAGAGATGTGCTGGCAGGTCCGCTGTGTGACCTATTCAATAGATCCCTAGAAACAGGAGTGGTGCCGAATGATTGGAGGAGAGCGGTGGTGGTCCCGCTTCACAAGAGTGGGAACAGAGAAGAGGCTGGTAACTACAGACCGGTTAGCCTCACTTCGGTGGTGGGAAAAGTAATGGAGTCACTGTTGAAAGAGAGAATAGTGAACTATATACAGTCGGGAAAATTGCTGGACCAGAGGCAGCATGGATTTACCATTGGAAGATCCTGTCAGACAAATCTGATTGACTTTTTTGACTGGGTAACCAAGGAATTGGATCGAGGAAAAGCACTCAATGTCATCTACTTGGATTTCAGCAAAGCTTTTGACACTGTCCCGCACAGGAGACTGGTGAATAAAATGAGAAGCTTAGGAGTGAGTGCCGAGGTGGTGGCCTGGATTGCAAACTGGTTGACGGACAGAAGACAATGTGTGATGGTAAATGGAACTCTCTCTGAAGAGAGAGCGGTTTTAAGCGGTGTACCGCAGGGATCGGTGTTGGGACCGGTCCTTTTCAATATCTTTGTGAGCGACATTGCGGAAGGGATAGAAGCTAAGGTATGTCTTTTTGCGGATGACACTAAGATCTGCAACAGAGTGGACACGCCGGAAGGAGTGGAGAGAATGAGACGGGATTTAAGGAAGATGGAAGAGTGGTCGAAGACATGGCAGCTGACATTCAATGCCAAGAAGTGCAAAGTCATGCATATATGGGGAGTGGAAATCCGAATGAACTGTATTCGATGGGGGGAGAAAGGCTGATGTGCACGGAGCAGGAGAGAGACCTTGGGGTGATGGTGTCTAATGATCTGAAGTCGGCGAAACAATGTGACAAGGCGATAGCTAAAGCCAGAAGAATGCTGGGCTGCATAGAGAGAGGAATATCGAGTAAGAAAAGGGAAGTGATTATCCCCTTGTACAGGTCCTTGGTGAGACCTCACCTGGAGTATTGTGTTCAGTTCTGGAGACCGTATCTCCGAAGAGACAGAGACAAGATGGAGGCGGTCCAGAGAAGGGTGACCAAAAAGGTGGAAGGTCTTCATCAAATGACTTATGAGGAGAGATTGAAGAATCTAAATATGTACACCCTGGAGGAAAGGAGGAGCAGAGGTGATATGATACAGACTTTCAGATACTTGAAAGGTTTTAATGATCCAAAGACAACGACAAACCTTTTCCGTAGGAAAAAAATCAGCAGAACCAGGGGTCACGATTTGAAGCTCCAGGGAGGAAGATTCAGAACCAATGTCAGGAAGTATTTCTTCACGGAGAGGGTGGTGGATGCCTGGAATGCCCTTCCGGAGGAAGTGGTGAAGACCAGAACTGTGAAGGACTTCAAAGGGGCGTGGGATAAACACTGTGGATCCATAAAATCAAGAGGCCGTCAAAGAGTGGGTGGCTCGCCAGAATGACGGCTACTGCCTGGAGATAATACCCTTATTCAATAAACATACACATGGTTACTGTGACTCCAACATCGCTCTAAGCTACAACAGCAAGAGGAAATGTGGAAAAAAGGATTCGCACTCACAAAGTGGGGAGTAGCTGGCTTGTTACGGCGGTTACTACCCCAAACCAAATAAGCTTGATACTTCACTTTCAATGCATATCCAGCATAGCTCTCTGCTTCATCGGCAGGGGAGAAGAAAAACTGATACTTCACGCATATCCAGCATAGCTCTCTGCTTCAACAGCAGGGGAGAAGAAAAAAGGATTCGCACTCACAAAGCGGGGAGTAGCTGGCTTGTTACGGCGGTTACTACCCCAAACCAAATAAGCCTGATACTTCACTTTCAATGCATATCCTGCTTCAACGGCAGGGGAGAAGAAAAACTGATACTTCACGCATATCCAGCATAGCTCTCTGCTTCAACGGCAGGGGAGAAGAAAAACTGATAATACACGCATATCCAGCATAGCTCCCTGCTTCAACGGCAGGGGAGAAGAAAAACAACCAATAAGGGCTGAATAACACAGTCTGGGTAAAACAAATAAGCATGGGTGTAGCTTGCTTATTGCGGCGGTTACTTCCCCTACCACCCATAACTAATCAAGCTTGATATTTCACTTGGTTGCAGCTCCATCACTGCTCTCTACATTAATGGTGGGGGTGGAAGGGAAATAGAACCAAAGAGCTAAGAGAAACAGATAAGTATGAGAAAAAAAATGTGAAGCTTGCTGGGCAGACTGGATGGGCCGTTTGGTCTTCTTCTGCCGTCATTTCTTTGTTTCTATGTTTCTATGAGAGGCTGAAGGATCTGAATATGTATGCCCTGGAAGAAAGGAGGTGTAGGAGGAGATATGATACAGACCTTCAGAAATCTGAAAGGTTTTAATGAGCACAATCGTCAAAACTTTTCCGTTGGAAAGAAATCAATGGAACTAGGGGTCATGAAAAATCTCTAAGGAGGATAACTCAGAACCAATGTCAGGAAATATTTCTTCAGAGGGTGGTGAATGCCTCAGAAGCCTTTCTGAAAGAGGATGAAGATGAAAACAGTCAAGGAATTCAAAGGGGCATTGGAGAAACACTGTGGATCCCTACAGGCTAGAGGTTGGAAATAAAGCAAAGAATGCATGGGGTAACTGGAGGTAACTTGCTTGTGTGTTTGTTGCTACTCTTAACAGTTAAGCTTTGATACTGTTAATGCATCTCATTGCTCTCTGCTTCAACACCGCCCATTCCTCAGCAAACACCATCCCAACAGTAAAGTATAGGGGTGGCAGCAGCATGTTGTGATGCCTTTCCTAAATGGGACTAGGCATCTTGTTAAAATTGAAGGACAGATGGATGGTGCAGCATACAGGGAGATAACTGCAAGACAATCTGCTTCAGTCTACTTAAAAAAAAACTAAAATTTGGGAGAAAGTTCACCTTTCAGCAGAACAATCCCAAGCACAAGACCAAAGCAACACAGGAGTGGATGAACAACAAAAAGGTTAATATTCTACAGTGACCAAGTCAAAGTCCAGATCTCAAGCCAATCGAGAATCTGTGGCACACTTTGAAAATTGCAGTCCATAAAGCGTCATCCAACCAACCTGAGCAACCTGGAGCAAATCTGACAGGCAGAATGGGAAAAAATCACTCCTAAACAGTGTTCAAAGCTGGTAGAAACTTACCCCAATAAATTTAAAGCTGTTATTGCAGCAAAAAGTGGTTCTACCAAGTACTAGTCTGAAAGGGTTGAATACTTATGCAAGCAATGTTTTTCAGTTAATTTTATTTTATAAAAAATGCTATGAAATGGTGACTTTGAAAATGTACTTTAAGAGCATGCTGTTTTGCAATAAACATACTGTCTGGACATTTGTAATCCATACATCTGTAGACTTTCTAGGGGGGTTGTATACGTTTGCAAGCCATTGTATATAAGTATATGGAAAATGTTTACTAGTTTGTATTTCATTCCATGTTAGTTTCTTTTTTTTTTTTTTAATTTGAAGGCAACCAGTAGATAGGGATTATCTTTGCTTGTCCTTTGAGAAAGCAAAGTTGCTTACCTGTAATAGCTGTTTTGAGGACATCAGGATATTCATTCTAAACAAGCAGGGCTTAATTTGTAGACAAAAGTTACTTCATCAGATCCATTTGTAGACAAAAGTTACTTCATCAGATCCACAGTGGAACTGTGGATCTGATGAAGGGAAGAAGAGGCAGAGGGGCTGGGACTAGGTGTGAACTGTTACCTACACGTGAAAACACCCAGAGCAGGAGAAGCAGTGGGGCTGACAGGCATTCGCCTCCTTTGTCTTCACCCTTTTCAATTCTCTCTCGTGGCTTGGTTATGCCAGGAAACATTGCAAAAAAACAATGCCATTTGGCTACCTAATCTTGGGGTAAGTGGCTCTAATGCTGTCTGATCTGCTTTCTCTGGGGCCTAGGGAACCAGAAATTAATTATTCTGTCACAAACAGCTCTAGTCCATGGGAAAGCCAGAACTGATTTACACCACCCGCTCTACTATCTATTTGTGTTCTGGAAATAAGGTCACAAGACTGCCATTCTGGGTTGTTCCAGAAATTAAGCCTTAGATAATAGACACAAAAAGGGGTTGCATTAGCACAAGTTTGAAAATTGTGAGCTGTAGTGCTTAGCGTTGAAGTCTTACTGACTGGCACTATTGCACATAAGTTTCACATTTTTGCTAATTCAACCCCTTTGTGTCTACCTATTGCTCTGCAGGATCTGCTTCAGCATCATGCCATCTCCTATTTCCTGTAATATCGGCGGGGAGAAGGGAACAAGAGGGGAAGGGTCTGGATTAGGAGTAGAGTGACTGTTCTTTGCTCTAGGATCATCCTCTTCTCCTGATCTCTGCAGTTTGCACAAAGGGGAGGGACAGTAGCAGAAAACCCCCTGCTGCTCTACCTCTTAAAAATGAAAAGTAGCAGCTGAACTGCCATTTCCTCACAAATTAGCCCTGTATACAAACCCTCCTGCTTTCCCATAGATTGATTTTTTTTTTAATGACAATATGTAAAACTGAAAGGGGCTCCAACTTGATTACGCAGACACAACCTGCACCTGCTTAGAGCACGAAGAAAGCTAAGAGAATTTGATCCTGGGCTCTTGTCAGTGACGTTAGCCACATTGTATAGAATGAATGTCCTGTTCTTGCTTGTTACAGGTAGGCAACTTTGCACTGTGCCAGGATATGAGGAAAGGAGCATAATTTTTAAGATAGTCAAATACCGTATATTAAGCTAGTTCAATAAAGGTATTACTTATGGCTTGTTTGATATTTATTTCTAAGTTTTCAACTTTAAGCCATATTAATATGCTGCTTTGATCTTTTTAGAAACACCACCACCTGGTTACATCAGTGAAGATGGAGAAACCAGTGATCAGCAGTTGAACCAGAGTATGGATACAGGTACTTTGTAACTTTGGATTTTTAGATTTGTTATATATTAGGCAAAAGCTTTAGTTTATTAAAATTCTGGTGCAAGTTCAAGATCCCAAGAACTGTTTACTGTAAAATTTAAGATGCCATGTACTAATGAAATGTGGTTCTCAAGTATTTATTTTAATGTTAGCATTAGGTTTTGAAGATGCTGAAACTGTCCGTCACGAAACAAGATCCTCTAGCCAAATGCTTTTAAAAGTTCCTTCTAGGATTGTTCGCCTTGACTAATCTCTGGAGAGACTATTCTATGTGCAGGGCCTTGTAATGTGGAATTCTCTCCCTCAGTCTATAGGAAGAGTCCTCTCTATTAAAATTTAGGAAACTTTAGACCTTTCTCTTCTCTCAGGCTCATGCCTATGTGAACTCAAGTAGGTAGCAGATTTGATGTGTACTGATGTATAAGAATAGAAGGCCAGTATAGATTATGGACCAAAAATGACTATGAATAGTGATAAGTATTTTGTTTTAAATGTTATGAATGTTTTATTGTAAATGCTTAGTAATTTTGATTTGCAGTATATTTTTAAATAACTTGCTGGTAGAAATTTCATGAATAAAAATGTTCACATAAAGGTGTAAATGCATGTTTAAGTAATAGAATGAAAATTCAGTGTAGCTTTGTCAAAGATGTGTAGAATTAAGTATCAACAAACATTTATACATTGTATTCATTTCCACCAAATATATTACATGAGCTACAAAGAAAGTAGCAAATATTTTAGTGCATAAAATCTTAACATTCCAAGGACTATTATCTCCTAAGACAGAATCCTGTATATAAAGACAGCCAATTAATTATGGGGCCGATGCAATATTTGTGCGTAGAAAACAGGTGTTCAGTGTTGAGCGCTCGTTTTCCTAATGCACATCCAGCCTCCTCTCCTGGGTGTACGATGCAATATTTAAATTAAGGGTTGGGCAAAAAGAGGTGCTAGGGAAAATGTATGCATCCCTAGTGCCTCCACGGCATCGAGTGCACAGGAGGTGGTGGCTGTCAAGCAGATTGGGAAAACGGATGCTCTGTCTGAGTGTCCATTTTCTCCCGCTACCCACATAGACACTTACACAGTCCAGGCCGTGTATCTTGTATCTTGTCTCTTGAGCGTCCAGAAATTTTTTTCAATAACTTTTTTTTTTTTTTTAAAGTAAATCTGCTTTATTTGGTTCCTCCTACTTAGTATCGCTACAATACTATTAGGAGGAATCAGAGGATTTTTCTTTTTTTTTTTCAATGCACCCTTGAGTGTGGCATACCTTTACACCAGCCCCAGCCTCGCTGCTGCTCACAGTATTCCATCGGCCCCCTAATAGTTGTAAAGTTGAAAGCTGTAGTATGTATGATGGCAAAGTCCTCATCAAATTAAGGAAATAAAAAAAAAAGTCAACTGTTACAGAAAATTTCTACCGAATCTCCTTCTCGGCGCTGGTGTTCAGCATCTCCTGCTCAGGTCTCTGAAGAGTTTAGTGAGGTGTGGTGGCAGCGCAGGCTTGGCAGGTTGAGCAGCCTTTTGGCTGGCCTCCATTTCCAGGCTTCCTTTCGCTGACCGCATGGTAGGCTACAAAGGTCCTTCACGTGCTTTTTTTGTGTGTGACGTCTGCATGCGCCTGCATGCCGCCTTGTGCGCTTAGCTCCTCGTCTCCTGTTCATGTACTTTAGTGGCCTATCGGTGCACGCGCTTTGCAGTGCACAGGGCATGTGTGCGCACTGTGTGTATGTATGTATGTGTGTGTGTGTATATTTGCGCGGTGTTAAGCACGTAGCTGAGTACATGTGTGTGTGCGGGGCTGAGCGCGTATAGTGCACCTAGTTAAGAACGTAGCTGTGCATAAAGTTATCCGCGTACCTGGCCATGTAATTGTTCACTGCGTGTTTGTTCAGTGTGCATCTTTCAGTTCACAAAATACTTTGGGGTCGGTGCCAAAAAAGACTAAGTGCTTTGCTATCTGTGCTGCATGCTATATAAGGGTGATACAGCTGGGACCTTTTGTGAGTCTATGTTGGCGCTGCCTGGATGTTTGAGGGAAGATGAGGCCATTACAGAAAGACTAAATTAATTCTTTTCTTCTGTGTTGACTGAGGATGTTCAGGAGATACTGGTTCCGGAGATGGTTTTTAAGGGTAATGAGACAGATGTCCTCCACAGATTCTCTCTCCCAGGATGTCAAGTTTGGACCTATAGGGTCTGTATGGAACCATCCTCCTTTTCCTGGCTGGAATCTCTTCCAGGGACTACAACCTTCTACAGAAGTATCATGAAGAGACGACGATACCTCCTAAATCATAGTCTCATAATTGAGGCCCTACTGTGTCCGCCACCACATGCAAATGCCATTGTGCTACAATCACTGACTATGTTAGCGTGGAAGTGGATCAGGACGAAACAGATTATGATTTGAGTTGCTCCTTTCTTGAGGATGGGGAAAATCTCCCAGATTTAAAGCCACATAGAATCTTTTCAGTTTCTTTCATGGAGCTGAGTTGCCGGGTCTAGTTTTTCAGACCCTGAAGACACTTGGGAGGCTGGGAGTGTTTCTTTGGTTGTGCAGAAGAAGGATCCCATATTGTTTAGTCCACAAGGCTTCATGTTCTGTTCCAGGATGTATTTAAAGAGTTGATTGACCTTGAATGGAGTGCACCAGGGGCGTGTTTTAAAGGACGATACTCCTTGTTGGGTTTATATCCCTTGGATCTGCAGGCCAGAGAGCAGTTGCGTTTCCCAAAGATGGATGCCTTGGTGTGTTCTGTCACTAAGCAAGGTACATCTCTACAAGAGGCTTAGGATAGTATTGAAGCTATCCTTAAGCAAGCCTTTGAGGCCATGGCAGTAAATTTACAAACCGCTGCTGCTTGTTCCCTGTTGGCTCGTATTACTTTGCGTCTCTATCAGGAGTCTGGGGGAGAACGGTTTTGGATGGCTAAACAGTAATAGAACCTGGGGCAACCTTTTTGGCTGATGCTGGCTGTGACCTTGTTCACACTGTCGCCAGAGGAGTTGCTTCTGTTATAGTGACTAGACCTCAGTTGTGGCTGTGTAATTGATTGGCAGATACTGTTTCTCGGTCCTATTTCACCAAACTGATCTTTAAGGGTTCTCTTTTGTTTGGCAGTGAGTTGGATAAGATGGCAAATAAATGGGGGGAAGCTCAGGTCCCTTGTTTGGAGGATCAGAAGCTGACTTCATGGCCTTTTTGAGCCACTGGCTGCTCTCAAGATTTCAAGCGATTTTGGCCTTATTGGGGAGCTTCCTCTGAGACCCTGTTCCTTTGATAGGTCTCAGTTCTTTCATCCCAGAAAGCTTTGGAAGGATGTGAGCTCTGGGGGCGGAGCCCCTCAGTCTTACCAATGAAGGTTTGTGGATTCTCCTGCTGGTGCAAGAGAGGCAGCCGCCTTTCTCCCTTTTCTGAGAAGTGGGTCCAAGAAGTGATTCGGGATGGCTATGCTCTAGAGTTCCTTCACGTTCCCCTGGATGCTTTTGATCTCACCGTTCAACTCCCCTCAGAAGAGGGTAGCAGTGGAATCTACATTGAGAAGACTGTTAGATCTGAAGGCTATAATTCTTGTTCCCAGATTACAACAAATTTCAGGCCGCTATTCCATCTTTTTTTTTGTCAACCCTAAGGAGGATTCAGTTGTCACTTGTGTGGCACACTTTTTTCCGAATGAAGACTGCGCTCCGTCGTCAATGGCAGTGCATTTGGGTATACCTCAGTCTCCAGCTCTGATGGAGGCATATCTGCATATTCCCATTCTTCAGAAACATCAGCTGTTCCTAAAGTTTGCCACTGTTGAACATTGTCATTATTTTCAGGTCTTGTTTTCAGTCTGGCCACTGTGCCCAGGACCTTTTCCAAGGACCTGGTGGTATTAGTAGCATCCTAGTCCACCCATATCTGGACTGGTTGGTTCAAGCTAAAACATGGAAGAAAGTCACCAGTCATCTTGCAAAGTGGTCTCCTTACTGCTGGATCTAGGCTGGGTGATGAACTTGTCCAAGAACAACTTACAGCCATCTCAGACACGGGAGTATCTGTGTTCATTTTGATATGAAGCAGGGAAGAGTGTTTATGCCAGAGAAGTTGATCTCTCAAGTTCAAACCCTAAGGACATTTGCCAGATAGTGTGATCTTATCTTCAGGTCCTGGGTTTGATGGCAGCTTCGTTGGAGGTTGTTCCCTGGGCAGAGGCGCATATGTGTCCTCTTCAATGTACGGTGCTCTCCTGCTGGAGTTATCCATTACAGAACTAAGCAGTGAGGCATCTCTTTCCATTAGAAGTGAGCATACAATTGCAATGCTGATTGCAGGCGGATTGTAGGAGTGCAGGGATCTGTCTGCTTCAGGACCCTTCCAGTTGCCCTCCCACCTTACTTAAGATCGTTAAGTCAGGAAAAAGACAGTGTTCTCCATAGAAATAGACTCTTATTTATCAGATTTGACAGGACTTAGCATTTAGAAGATAACAATTCCTGTCTCTAACATCCTGGCCACTAAGCACCAGTTTACCGTGAAGAAAGTTCTGTACCATGGGTGGTTACAAACATTCCATAAAACTTCGCCTATGGCTAACTTACCCCTGGTCCCAACCTCTGTTTACCTCTGAAGCCAGACTCTGGCTGGAAGTCTGGAGAATGTGTGCAGGGAAGGAGACTTGCTTCCTGGGATTGGTACTGGCAGAGCTGGCGGCGGTCTGGATAGGAGACTTGCTTCTGGCTCTGGTACTTGCCGGGCTGTCTGGGGCTTGCTCTCGCCCCTCACTGCGTCAGGCTCCGTGTCACTCTGAACTTGAGCAGGACGTCTTCTTTCTCAGGTCTCCTGCCCCAGTCTCCTGGCCACACATAGTCTTCTCCCTCCTCAATATTACTTACCTTCATCTTCCTTCCAGCTTATTATAAGCTTCCAAGTTCTCGATTCCAGTTGATTGTAACTTTGACTTATTCATATCTATTGTTATCTATTGTTTACCTGAATTGTTTCCTTCAGTTATACCCCCTGTTAAATGTAAACCGATCCGATATGGTTATTTACTATGAAGGTCGGTATAAAAAATGGTTAAATAAATAGCAGGGGAAGCTGGTCTGCTTCAGACTCCCTTTTCGCTCTTCTGGTTCCTTTTTTTTTTTCAGGGGTTGCTTTTCTGGTTTCACACCACCCCCCCCCCCCCCTTTATTTCCCCTGTCTTATATTTTCCAGCTGATAAATATGCATAAGCTCAAGCATATTCATGTGCTGGATGGAGGATGTTTGCTGCACTGCAGGTCGTTTCTTCCCTCCTTCAGGGGGTCTTGCCACATTGCAGGTCTTTATTCTCCCTTCCCATTTCTTTGGGAAGCTGTGTACCAGTCAGTGTTTTTCTCAGTCTCACTGCCCCCCTTCTTTAAAGGTGTGGGGGTCCTTCTGATCTCTGGACTCCTTTGGCCAGTCAATGATTCCTGCTTAAGAGCTTAGTTGCTGTATTGTCCCTCTGCCTTGGTTATTTACACAGGAGCATACAAACAGGCAGATCTGGATAAAGTATCCTTCAATGTAAAGTTCTCATCTGGGCAAGGTCGTCTTTTTTTCCACTGAGACAGTTTTAGCCTGTCAGTTCTTTGGTCTGCATATTTCTTTGGCTATTATGATTCATATTTGGTGCTCTCCGTAGTAAAACTTGGGATATCTCCCTATAGGATCATCTCCGGAAGGGTGTTTCCTTGGATTACACCAGTTTGGTTAGTGCTCACAATGGATGCAAGCCTTCTGGGTTGGGGGACTCGCTGTCAGGAGTTGATGGTGCACAGTCTCAGGAATGCCAGGGAATGGCAGTGGTCAATACAATATAGTGACATATAAATCTGTTTTAACAACCTTTATTTGTACAAAATTTTATTTAAAAAAACCATTTATTCATCTTCTTTCTGCGGATACACACAAGAAACCAATATTCAAGGACAGCACATCACTGAAATTTCATTCATACACTCATTCACACACATTTCTAAAAAAAATTCCCACTTTGTAGTGAAACTTCTTTTTCGCTGTTTTGCTGGAAATTAGCACTCCCTTTATTACTGTATTTTCAACACTCCCAACATGTTTTGCCTTAGCCAGTTTCTTCAGGGGAATATAATCCAATCCACTACTGTTCCCAGATCTTCTATATGGCTTTCTCAGTTACACCCATGTGTATCTTTTCTCCATTTCCAATTTCAAAAACATTAAGTCCATGGAGAAAATACTTTATCCCAGGACAAGCAGGATGCTAGTCCTCACATGTGGGTGACGTCACTGGAGCCCTATCGCAGGAAAATCTTCTGTCAAAGTTTCTAGAAACTTTGACTGGCAGCCTGAGACTACTGAGCATGCCCAGCGTGCCATGACATTCTCTGCCACAGGGGTCTCACGTCAGTCTTCGTTTTTCCGCGGTGCCCTCAGCATCGTGGTGACAGGAGCCCTGTGAGTTTTCTCACTAATTTTGACTGAAAAAGTCACTTTTTTCTATTTTCCCCATTTGGGGTCTCACTAAATCTCATTTGTCACCAGACTGTGACAAAAACAATTGGTTCGATTTCTCTTCTCTTCTCAGGATTTTTCATCTTCGGCTGTCAATAGAGACATGGCCTCGGGCTTCAAAAAATGCCCGGTCTGTAAACGGACCATGTCTATAACAGATCCACATCTTGAAATTGTGATCTGTTTAGGAGAAAAGCATGAAATTTCTTCATGCACACAATGCCAAGAAATGACCCCGAAAGGCATAAAACTTAGGCAGGAGAAAATGTCACAATGTTTCCACCTCCAATTAGTGCCTTCACTGTCTACTTCGAAATCATTGCCAACAGGGGTCACAAAGAAACTCCTTCTTAAACGGCGAATCGAGAGATCCGGTGATGCTCCATCACCAGTACCGTTGACATCATCAACCAGGTCAGTGTCAGAATCGAGGCCTAAACACAAGCACCGACATCATCGATCCTCTGTGTCTCCATCGCTACACCCCCCCCCCCCCTGGAAGAATCGGCTGTAAAGCGGCACAAATCAAGTGATGCTCCGCTAACCTCCGTGTCCTTGGTTCCCTCGCCTGCACCGTCGATATCGACGTCTGCATCGACATCCCAGTTGCCACAGTCAACGCCAGACTTAACCGCCCTAATAAGACAAATGGTGATGGAAGCCTTCCAGGCGCAAGTTCCAGCGTCATCGCCGATGCCGGCGGTTCCACCGATACCACTCACCACCTCGATGGCGGAGCCTCCTCAGACGACGATGTCATCGGAACCATCGATGTCGATTCCTCTCTCGATGTCACAAGTTCCATCACTGCTAAAACCTTCGATTCCACAGATACCTTCGGTTATGGATCCAATCTCAATGTTTTCTTTTCTTCATACATTGACCATCCCATCTACTTCACAGCCAAAGTCGGTTTACACGATGGCACCTACCTTACCTCCTCCTCACAAGGCATCGACATCGAGACAAAAGTCATCGACAAAATTAAAACACTCTATGCCAAAACACTCACCTGCATCTTCTGAAGCTCCAAGTGCAGAAGCAGCATTGCACGGTATCCTGACTAAAAGATACCAGGAACTACTTGCTTCCTTGCCAGTTAATCCTGTGGAGGAGGACGTAGAGGACGTTTTATCTGATGACCCTCTACCTAAACCCTCTGGCCTGCCTCCGCTTCCTAGGACTACTCCTACTCAGCAACCTTCCGGATATGACACTTGGTCGGACACTACATCAGAGGACTTTGTCTGATCCCTCCGCACCTCAGGCCAGAAAACAATCACCTCCAGAGGATTTTTCTTTTCCTGATTTTTGTCCTGGAAATGGCGGATTCCATCCCGTTCAAATTGCAGGCGGAAAAGGATGACAGGCAGCAAACTCTGGAAATACTCCAGTTTGTAGATCCCCCCCCCCCCCCCCCCAACACAATCTCGCAATTCCCATCCATGAGGTGCTCTTGCAGCTCCAACAACATATCTGGGAACATCCCTGCACTGTTCCTGCAGTGAACAAAAGAGTAGATTCTACTTATCTTGTGCAGTCTGCACCAGGGTATCAAAAAACTCAACTTCCCCACCACTCTGTGGTCGTAGAATCTGCACAGAAGCGGTCCAGAAGAAGGACCCATTCATCTATCCCTCCAGGCAAAGATAATAGATTCCTGGCCGCATTCCACGAGGGCTCAGGCAGGTGTAGCTTGTAGCTTTATTATATCCCACTCATGGGGATTGGTCTGCCCTAATGCAGAGGAAGGAGAAATTACTACTTACCTGAATTTCCTTTCCTCTAAGGAGAGCAGACCAGTCCTTGACCCACCCTCGGCTGCCAATTTTTGTTCTTTCAGGTGCGGACATTGAAGAGTGTTATTCCTGATCTTCATTTGAAGACTGGTATGTGGCTTAACCAGCCCTCAGATTAACTATTCATTTTTTTGGCTGAGCTCAGTGTTCCTTATTAGTTGGAAGCATGAGTGGCTGATTAACAATCACAGTAAACCACGTGATGCTTTTGAATAGACTAAAAGAAATAGGCTTAAAAGATATCACTTTACAATAGTTTAGATCCTATTTAGATAACAGATCATACAAAGTCAAATTGAATATTGTAGAATCAGAACAAATGTATTTGCATCATGGTGTACCACAGGGATATCCTCACTCTCTCCCACACCACCCATCGGTGGTCGATACTGGCGCGAAGTTGATGGTGCTGGTTCTGACTACGTCAATGCAATAGACTGCGTCGGGGTTTGAGCACAGAAGAGCAGTTTCATCTTCTCCATTCCATCCATTGCTATGCTTCCTTTATGTAAAGGTTTATCTGGTCTCAATCTCACGTATTTTATATATGCTGATGATGTTCAGATTTTAATACCAATTGAATCTTCAATAGATTCCACTCTTAAACTGTGGGACATTTATTTATCTGCCATCAACAAAGTCTTAAAACAGATGAGTCTTTCACTCAACACCAAAAAAAACAAGATTCTTTATATATGTCCTAAACTAAGCCCACAAAAGGAAGCTGAGATTGTGGAATTTGCAAAAAACTATCCTATTTCATTAAATGTCAGAGATCTAGGGATCATCCTGGACTGCGAAGTGAATTTTAAAAACTGGGTGAACAGTATAATTAAAGACGGATATTTTAAATTGAACGTTTTAGATTAAAACCTCTTTTATATCAGAATGATTTTAGAACTGTTTTATAAGCCCTGGTATTTTCCAAGCTGGATTACTGCAATGCCCTTTTTCTGGGCCTACCTGCCTATGTTACCAGACCTCTCCAACTACTGCAGAACTCTGCCGCTAGACTTGACAAATACAAAAAAAACTGACCATTGATTTCTACAGTCAATGGATAACCAAGTGCAGTTCCTTCATGAGGACCCCCTCATGAAGGAACTGCACTTGGTTACCCATTGACTATAGAAATCAATGCAAGGTTCTCTCGTTAATTCATAAATCACTCTATAACGAAAAAATCGAATGGTTCACAGCATCATTACATTTCCACACCCCTTCTAGAACACGATCAACAAATACTGGACTGCTTCCAATTGTCAGTAAAAGCCGCACATCTGAATACAGTCCGTGACAGAGCACTTTCAATAGCCAGGCCATGTTTATGGAACTCCATATAAGACCTTAGGATGGAACCTAACATCAAAGTTTTCAAGAAAGGAGTAAAAACCTGGTTGTTCCATCAAGCATTTCATTAATTTATGCCTATCTCTACTCTTTTAGCCTACTACTTTTATTATCTGTTTTAATGTTATCTTAATTATTGTTAGCTAATTTTAATATTTTGATATGTATTTATCTTTTTTTTCTTTTAAAATTTTTGAATTGCAAATGTTTTAATTGACATTTGTTTTTATTGTAAACCGATTTGATATGTATACATGAAGGTCGGTATATTAAAAAAAAACAAAACCAATAAATAAACAAAATAAATGTTCAAGTATAATCAGTTTGTCCACAGTTTGGATTTTTTGGAGAATGCTGGTGAGCTGATGGGGCAGGACTATAATATCTGTGACCTCAGCTTTTACTCAGTCTCCATCTGCTTGTAGAGGTACATAATCCATTCATGGGGTTTGGTCTGCCCTCTTTAGAATAAAGGAAATTAACAGTAATTTCTCCTATCATACATGAATAACTTGTTTAAGGTTTGTATATTGAGCGTGTAGAGCTTTAAACAATTCATGGAGAATGCTTACTTTGATACATTTTTCAACCGATGCAATTTCAATAATATTTCACTGTACTGTTAGACACACAAAATAATTCATTTCTGCAAAATGTTATGGCACATGACTGCATTTGTTGTTTTTTTTCATATTGTACTTTAGAGGGAATTGCTCTGAGGCCATAGAATATATTTGGCAGAAGTAAATATTTTTCAGTAGATTTACAAATGAAACATCCATGTGGTAACAGGTGTGATTTTCACTTTTTTCCTAGTTCCTTTCTTTTCAAAGCCTAACTATACCTTTAGCAAAGATCACTGGCATTTTTCCTAGTCTAAACCTTTCAAGTTCTTAGTTAATTGGCCAAGGATCAAATATGAGCATTTTTCTCACTAGTCCATTGTTTTTTGTAGCCTCTAAAAGCAAATTAATGTGGGGTAGGGATTCTTTTCCAAGTTCTTCTTGATTCTAAAGAAATCAAGGGGATTCTATCCCATCCTAGACCTCAGAGCAATTGAACAAGATCTTAAAAAAGAAAATGTTTGAAATGGTTTCCTTTAGCAGCTTGATTCTCTTCCTTGAAAAAGGACATTGGCTAGACTCCCTAGATCTAAAGGATGCTTACACCCACATAGACCTCCAGGTCCCAGAAATTCTCAATTTGTAGTAGGGGAACACCACTTCCACTATAGCATTCTGCGCTTCAGTCTGGCGTCTGTACCACATGTATTCACAAAATGTCTGGGATTGATGCCAGCAATCTTATGCAGTTTGGGGGTGAATGTTTCTCTACCTGGACAATTGGCTGATTAAGAGCACATCTCGAGGAGGTGCTGCAGCATCAATAAGTAAAACCATCCTGGAACTGACATTGCGAGGATTTGTTGTCTACTCCAAATCCCACTTCATCCTGTCAGCTCAGTTGGAATTCTTTCCTGCCACAGAGGATTATTAGGTTGATATCCACAGTGGTGGAAAGAATGAGTCAGACATCAGCATGGGATTTAAGATTGTTGGGCCTCATGGCATCAATGGTCTGTTACTCCCTTGGCACATCTTATGAGAAGAGCCCTGTGGACACTCAGATCACAGTGACTCGGGCCATTCAAGATCTTTGAGAACATCCATATTGCCCAGCCTCTAAAATGACTGCCTGTCCTTGTGGCTAATACATTACAATTTGGCCAAGGGTCTACCCTTCCAAATTCCTCCTGTATAAATTAACCTGATTACAGATTTGACCAACGTGGGTTGGAGAAACCATGTAGAAGTGTCCTCTACCCAGGGCCTTTGATCAACTCAAGAAAAGCTTTATCAGAAACTTTTTAGAGTTAAGGATGGTTTGGTTCCCTTTGAGGGCTTTCAGAGATTGGTTGGCCAACAGACATATTTTTCAAGCCTAACAATAGTCTACATTCTGCATCAACAAGCAGAGAGGTATATGGTCATACCTCCCTTTATCAGTAAACTGTCTAGATCTGGGACTGGACCATTTATCAATACCTAATAGGTGAGGAGAACGTCCTAGCAAACAAATTGAGACACATTTTCGACCACAGGGAGGTAGCAAACCAGCTATTCTGTGAGTGGAGCTCACTTGTGGTAGATCTTTGTGATCTCTTTCAACAGATGATCTACTCTTCTGCTTTAGAAGGACTCAATGCAGACTAGCCTATGGCATCTTTGCCTTGGAATGCTGTTATGGTCTTCTGTATGCACATCCTTCAGTCCCTCTGGTGACAGACCTTGTTGAAACTCAGAAGAGATGGAGGGACTGATTCTCATAGCCCCTTTTTAGCTGAGACAAATCCTGGTTTCCATTCCTCCTCCAGGATTCTGACCAATCGGGAAGGATTTTCCAACCCTGATCGCTCAAGATTGGGGGCTGTCATGCCATCTCGACTTCAGGCTTCCCTGGCTTGTATAGCCTGGATGTTGAGAGGGTAGATCTGCAACCCCTGGATCTTCTGGTGACTGTATCTCAGGGTTTTCTGGCTTCCAGGAAGGAAATCCCCTAGGATGCCCTGTAGGTTGACGTGGAGGTGGTTTGCTTTTTGGTGTGAGGTAAAGGCCTTAGATCCTTTCCTGCTAGACACACAACTGCTTGATTACCAACTAAGGTCGGACCATCTGCGCATATCAGCCGAACAACCGCAGTAAGTACTGAGCAACGCCAAAATACAAACTACCACACCTACAAATCCTCCTCTCTCAATCAAAGATATATCTCACTAACTCAAAGAGTCTTCTCATCTGAATGCACACCCCAGGCTCAAAAACTAACCACCTCTAAATCCAACAGCTCACACCACCAAAGCAATCCATGCCTCAACCCCCTCACAAACCAAACATGGCAGGTTCACCAATCCCAATCATCCACAATGTCAAGAGATCATCTGCAAAAAATCAAGCCTTACCTTACCCCTTACAAAAAAGACTCATTCCTATCATCATCTCGCCTTTAAACCAACTACTAGGCCTCTCACTTTTTACCCTATCGCTGCTAAATGCACAGTCTTTGACTAAGAAAACTCACCTTCTACATGACTACCTTCAGGAAACAAACACAGACTTATTTGCAATTACAGAAACCTGGTTAAAACCAGAAGACATCGCTACAATCAACCAACTCCCCACCCAAACTTACAATATATTCTCTATCCCTAGACTCAAAAAAAGAGGAGGTGGTCGTCTTCTTGCAGCAAAAAAAACACTGGGAATGTCGCTGCAAACCTCAATATCCTCACACTCTCTAGAATTCGCAGTTTTCAGATCTTCTCACCTTCAAATCGGGCTAATTTACGCCACCCCAGGATTCCTCGAAACAGACCCTTCACCTTTGATTGAAAATATAGTAAAACACATCAACTCCGACATTCTGGGGGATTTCAATCTCCATGTAGATGTATCCCCCCTCTCTTCTAGTTGTGAAACCTTCCTAAACACACTATACTTCATGGGTTTCAAACAAATAATTAAAGAACCCACCCACAAAGCAGGTCACACGCTGGACCTCATTTTCATTAACCAGGAAATTACCCATTCCTCTAACCCTACATGCATTCCAGTTCCTTGGTCAGACCATATGCCGATCAACACCGTACTAAAGATAAACCTACCTACAACCCCAGGAAGGCAGAATAACTCAATCCAATTCAAGAAAATGTGCAGCCAAGAAACACTCAACAATTGCCTATCAGGTGAATTCAACCAACTAGACCTTACAAACATGGAATCAGCCATCACGTCCTGGAACAACATTACCAAAAAAGTGGCCGATACCACATGCCCAACTATCACCAAAGCTCATCAAGCAAACAAGGACAATAGAAAAGCTTGGTAAACACCAAATCTAAAATCCTTAAAACAAGAGCTCAGAAAAAAAGAACAACACTGGCGGAAAAACCCTACATCTACCAACATCACAGCATTCAAGTCCACGATGCACCTTTACAGAATATCCATTCTCCAAGCAAAAAGAAACTTTTACTCGCAAAAGATTCACCACTTCATCTTCGACCCCAGGGCGCTTTTTTCTTTGGTATCATCACTCACTAAACCCGCTTTGACATCCATACCAGATGATAAAGCAGCAAGCAAAGCAGAAGAACTGGCTACCTACTTTAAAAATAAGATCCCAAAACTCCTAACTCAGTCCAAGAATAATATCAACACTTCACCAGTTATACCTCGAGCTGCTGTCCCATCACAAAAGGTTAGCCTTAGGGAATTCGAACCGACCTCATCCTTAGAGATCGAAAATATCTTAAAAAAGCTCAAACCTTCTTCACACCCTCAGGACTCCATACCCACCAATCTACTCATCGCCTGCGCTAAAACAATCTCCAAACCCATTGCACAAATCATCAACTGCTCCTTCTCCCAAGGGCTAGTACCTGACCCACTAAAAATGGCAATCGTAAAACCACTACTAAAAAAATCTAGTCTCTCCAGAAAACCCATCCAATTTTCGCCCAATTGCAAATCTACCTTTCATCGCAAAAATCATGGAACGTGTTGTAAACAAACAACTAACTGAATACCTAAACGATAACAACATTTTGTCTCCAGCTCTGTTCGGTTTCCGCCAATCACGAAGCACGGAAACTCTACTTATCTCACTAACGGACTCCATATTACTAAACCTGGAAAACAGACACCCTTGTCTTCTCATCCTACTTGATCTCTCGGCGGCATTTGACACGGTCAATCATAACACATTAATAGATCGTCTGTCAGACATTGGCATCAGAGATGAGGCCCTCAAATGGTGCAAATCATTCTTACAGAACAGACAGTACAAGGTCAAGGTCAACAAGGAAGTTTCGCAACCAGTCACCTGCACCTTAGGAGTCCCACAAGGCTCGTCACTTTCTCCACCCTTATTCAATATATACCTTCTACCACTCTGCCAGCTCCTCATTAATCTAAATCTCATACACTACTTATACGCAGACGATGTGCAGATAATGATTCCTATCACTGAATCTCTCCAAAAAACCCTGGACTTCTGGAACTCTTGCCAACTAGCCATCAACAACTTGCTCACGAGCCTCAATCTGATTCTAAATCAAAGCAAAACAGAATACCTACTCATCTCCCAAGACGGAACCCACACACATCCCAGTACCATCTTGTCTTCTCAATTAACAATGTCCACACAAGTCAGAAATCTAGGGGTTATCCTTGATAATCAAATGAATTACAGATCTCTCATAAATAATATCGTAAAGGATGGATTCTTCAAATTACAAGTTTTGAAAAGGTTGAGACCTCTCCTCCATTTCCAAGATTTCCGTTTAGTGCTACAAGCTATCATTCTCACGAAAATAGATTATTGCAACTCGCTTCTACTAGGCCTCCCCGCTAACGCCATAAAACCCCCACAGATGCTGCAAAACGCAGCAGCAAGGATCTTAACCAAGTCCAATAAAAGAGACCACATATCATCTATTTTGAAAACCTTACACTGGCTACCCGTGAAATTCAGAATACTATTCAAAGTGCTCTCAATAACCCACAAGGCTCTACACAACTTGGCACCACTCGAGCTCAAAATCCCTCTCCGATTCCACACCTCCTCCAGACCAGTAAGACAAGCCTATAAAAACAACCTACATACACTACCGATGAAGTCAGCATTAAGCAAAAGAGCCTTCTCTACAGCGGGCCCCAAAATCTGGAACTCTCTCCCACCAGAACTCAGAGCAGTGCAATGCTCATCTACATTTAAAAAAAGACTCAAGACTTGGTTGTTCAACCAAGCTTTCCCATAACAGCTTCCTGTGGAACATCTCGGCCAATGATTACCCACCTGAGAGCTATTTAGATCATCTATAGAACTCACTTAATCTATGGCAGTCGAAGACATAACCTAGTCTTATAATTAGCAACTGTTTATTTAACCTACATTAGGCACTGTATCTTTTACTTATACCTATATTAGGCAATGTATCTTTACTGGTTAACCCCATATTTACTTATCCAAGTTATATCGACCTGTTCTTTGTAAGACATTTTCTTGTCAATGTTATTGTTCTGTTAAAATGTAAACCGAATTGATCAGTAATTCTGTTATTGGAAAGTCGGTATATAAAAATGCTAAATAAATAAATAAATCTGTGTTTCTCAGTCTGGTTTTAAGACCAACTCTAGATTCACTTTAGTACAATTGGCATAACTATGTAGAAAAAATTCTCATTTCTCACAGCCGTTAATTGTCCATTTCATGCAGGCTTGAATCATTTGGATCCTCCTGCTGTGTCATGGGAACTCAATATGGTATTGACACAGCCAGTGACAGCTCGCTTTGATTCTATAGACCCTTGTAAGCTGAAGTACCTGACCTGGGAGGTTGTATTTTTGGTAGCATTCACCTCTGCCTGCAGAGTCATGAGCTCCAGGACCTAGTGATTTTTACCAAGTTTTTTTCACAATACAGTGATTCTGTGTACACATTCTAAGTTCCTACCTAAGCTATTGTCTGACTTCTTCTACCTTAACCAGTCAGTTGTCCTTTCATCATTCTTTCCCAGACCTCATGTTCACAAAAGTGAACAAGTGCTACACAGTATGGACAGCAAAAGAGCATTGGCCTTCCATCTGGAGTGGACTGAAACCCTTAGTTTACCCTGCTTTTGTTTGTTCCACCAAACCTGGAATTGCTGTTGCCAAATACACCATTTCTAATTATCTAACAGATTGCATCACCTCACTATCTGACCCAGTCGGATTTGCATCTGATGGTTCATGTCCAGGCTTATAGCGTTATTGCCATGGTGGTATCAGCCTCCCTGGAAATCAGCAAGGCTGTGACATGAAGTTCTCGCCAAACGTTTACACTGAATGATTGTTTGCTTGGGCAGGAACTCCTGATGCAAGGCCATTCTATCCTGAGGAGTCTATTTTTTTTGAAGTGTAGAACTCAAGTCATCCCCCTAGGGCTTATTTTGTTTCTGGGTTGTCCCTGTAAAAGATGGAAAAAAAATACAATTGGCTAGGCGCTGTCAAAAACAGTTGTTGCCTATTGGCTCAGTTCCAGATTTTCCCCTTTTTTGGTTGGTGCAGTCTGTAGCCCGGGATGCCTCGTGTGAGGACTTCCATCCTGTTTTTTGTTTTTGTTTTCTCTGAGAAGGCAGAGTTGCTTACCTGTAACAGTTGTTTGACAGTAGGTTGTCGGGCCTCACAAAAGCAATCTGCTTCCCCTTGGCATTTGGTTTTTCAAGTTCAACTGAATTATAGACTGAAGGGCTCCCATGTGGCAGTGTGACATATTGTACATGCTCATTTGGGAATGCTCAATTTCTAGAAACTTTGAAATCAAATATATCAGGCTACATCTGATGTTACCCATGTGTGAGGACTGACATCCTGTTTCCATAGAGAACATCTGTTACACGTAAGCAGCTCTGCTTTTCTGTCTCATCCCTTTTTCATCTCATCCCCCTTCTCTATACTGAGCTGTAATGGCAGTTATGTCTCCACTGTCCTGCTGAAGAGGGTAACAAACTCTTATTTGTTTGATCCATAATTCCACGTATCCAAGTGGACTAACATGGCAACTGAGTCTGAAGATTAGGATTTTTTTAAACAAAAGCAGTTGTATTCAATGACTTTTATTTATCTGGCAGATCTTTTTAAGATGCAAGCTCTTGTGACTAGTAAGGTCTCCGTTTCATGCAGTATACATTTTAAAATGTAACATGTTATGAACAATTTTATGTATTTTGTCGTCATTCTTGTTGAATGAAATGATTAATGGGTATGGGCAGTAATTACAGGTTGAAGTAAATAAAGCTATGAAAAACTGCATGAATTAAAAAATTTGCTGATTGACTTAAGTAGTGGCCCATAATTGCATTAGCTACACCTGGTGTGAACAAGTACGGTAGCTTGTGTACTGAACTGCAACTTTTAAGCATTCTGTATATTAAGATAGAGCATTGGTTTCTTCTGCAGTAGGCAAGTGGAATAGTTAATGAAGTTGGGTAAGTGATTTTACGAAGTAGAAAAATACTAGCTCTACTGCATCTTACACCATACTGTAGCAGATAAGTACTATGCTACCAGCTGGGTTGAAAGCAAGAAACTTTAAGCTCTCCTTAGCTGCACCTGCCTTTCCTTCTGCTGAGAGGACATCTCTTCCCTTTGCTTATGCTGAGTCATGTGCCTTTTTGTTGATGACTTGCCAGTGCTTCAGCTATTAAAATGGTTGTTTCTTCTGCTCTGTGGGAAAGCAACTGGTTCAGCCCAAGGGGGAAGCTCCTTGGACCAAAAAACTAGGGGTGCTCCTCTGCAAAGCCAAAATGTGCATGTAGATCCAGATGCCAGCTTCACAACTTGTTCAAGCCATCATAAATTTTTCCTTACTGAAGGTTCTTCCTCCTTGAGCCCTGGATCTTCTTCACAGGCCCTTTGGGGTGTGCTGTTTGGGTTAAGCAATCCCCAGACCAATCTGTTAACATGTCTTCCCATGCAGTGAGTTCTCTTCCTTATGACATCCAAGTGTTTTTACCTTCAGAGTATTTTTTAATCTGGTCGGAGACCCTCCTAGACTAGGTCTGTCTCAAGTTGAATCGGGAAAAGACTATGAAAGCTGTAGTTGCAGAAGCATCATGAAATGTTGCAGGGTAGCATTTGCCCATTCTTTTTCCTTGGGTAGCTCCCTAGTTTGGAGGGCAGGTTTCACCAGTCACTGTAATTCCACAGGATGATAAACATATCCCAGTGGGAGTCTCAGGTGTCAAGTGGACAGGTAGCAGTTAAAGAACTGAACAAAAAATTATTCTATTAACATTTTGGCTGATTTGGCTTAAGTAAAGGAGGTTTCTATGATAAACTAGTATGAAGGCTTCCCTGAGTATATTTGGTTCCCTTGAAAGGGGGTTGAAATCTTAGACCCCTTCTTCATTCCCTGGCTCAGCTTAAACCTGATTCAATTTAGAGAATTGCATTATCTGTGAAGTTTCCTAGAAGATTTAAGCAATCAAGGCCCCAAGTTTTTCCTCAGGAACTTTCTGATCCCTCTCCTTTTATGCAACGTTCTGAATTTAGATTCTGGAAGACTCACATTTTCAGTGAAGCAGAGATGGGTGTATTCACTAAGCAGGTGCTGCTAGTACTCAAATTGGAGCCTAAAGAACATAAAAGAATTGAGGAAGAGACTCATTCCTGGAATCTTCGGGGATAGACGGGGCAGCTTCACATTCACCCCCACAGTAGAGGAGATTCTGATCAAGGGCATGGCATAGTTGACTTAGAAAAGATTCTGTCCTAAGATCCTCTAAGATAAGAACATTAGAAATTGCCATGCAGGGTCAGACCAAGGGTCCCTCAAGCCCAGCATCCTGTTTCCAACAGAGGCCAAAACCAGGCCACAAGAACCTGGCAGTTACCCAAACATTAAGAAGAACCCATGCTACTGATGCAATTAATGGCAGTGGCTATTCCCTAAGTAAAACTGATTAATAGCCATTAATGGACTTCTCCAAGAACTTATCCAAACTTTTTTTGAACCCAGCTACACTAACTGCACTAACCACATCCTCTGGCAACAAATTCCAGAGCTTAATTGTGCTTTGAGTGAAAAAGAATTTTCTCCGATTAGTCTTAAATGTGTTACTTGCTAACTTCATGGAATGCCCCCTAGTCCTTGGACTCCCTCATGCAAGGTCGGAACAAAAGCCCCTGAGGTGGAAATCTCATTGTCAGATCTTTAAACATATTTTTCCAGTTTAGGACTCTGTGCATCTTAAAGAGAATTGAGAAAAGGATGGATGGTTGCCTCCTGCAGGTGCTACTGTGCCTAGATTGCATGTGTAGAAACATTGTACAGTGGGCCCAACTGGTGGAGTCTGATTCCTGTTTCAAGAGCTCAGTTCCCATTAATTTTGATCTCTGACAAAGTATTTTCAGACAATTATTGATTCTGGTGCCCAGTCCATGGTGTGTGGAGTCGCAGCCAAGAGAAGATAGCTAAGACACTGGTCAACTAATTTTTCTTCCAAGGCACATTTCTTGATGAGGGATTGTTGCTATTTAGAAAGATGCTGGAAAAATTCTTGGAGGCAGCATGCTCAGGCCAAGAAGACACTTTTGTCCTATGGCAAGCCTCCAGCTCTGAGATGTTAGTCTACCAGAAAACAAGATAGGGACAGTATCCCTTTTAAGTCCTGGACAAGTATTGGAGTAGAGACACCATGATCCTTTGAAGCAGTTGGAAAGCCTCTATATCTCTCCATGGTGAGACCGCACCTTGAATACTGTGTACAATTCTGGTCACCGCATCTCAAAAAAGATATAGTTGCGATGGACAAGGTACAGAGAAGGGCAGCTATAATGATAAAGGGGGGAGGGGGTATGGAAAAGCTCCCCTATGAGGAAAGGCTGAAGAGGTTAGGGCTCTTCAGCTTGGAGAAGAAACTGCTGAGGGGAGATATGATAGAGATCGTTAAGATCATGAGAGGTTTTGAACGAGTAGATGTGATTCGGTTATTTACACTTTCGAATAATAGGACTAGGGGGCATTCCATGAAATTAGCAAGTAGCACATTTAAGACTAATCGTTTCACTCAATGCACAATAAAGCTCTGGAATTTGTTGCCAGAGGATGTGGTTAGAGAAGTTAGTGTAGCTGGGTTCAAAAAAGGCTTTGGATAAGTTCTTGGAGGAGAAGTCGATTAACGGCTATTAATCAAGTTTACTTAGGGAATAGCCACTGCTATTAATTGCATCAGTAGCATGGGATCTTCTTAGAGTTTGGGTAATTGCCAGGTTCTTGTGTCCGGGTTTGGCCTCTGTTGGAAACAGAATACTGGGCTTGATGGACCCTTGGTCTGACCCAGCATGGTAATTTCTTAGGTAATTCTTACTGAGCTGCTTTAGTTAGGTGAGTACCCAACTTTAGCTGGGGAGGGGGAATGCTCTCCCAATTCTTCGCAGTAGCTTTTTATATTCAGGAATCCTGTGTCAGGAGTTACAGCATAGAATTTAAATGCTTTCTAGGCTGTTTTCAGGTCATGTAGCCATGAGACAGCACAAAAAGCTGTGGTGATGGTTACTGTCAGACCCAGTACGCATGTATAATCAGAAGGGACCCATACACAGAGGTACAAGGGAGTGTACTCAACTTGCTTTGTAGCTTACAAGGTTAGGGTGTATTGTGGCCCATTCTGGACTTAAAGGAATTCAGCAGGTTTCTATGTCAGGTCTTTTGATATGGACTGTCTCTAGTTTTCATCATCGGCAGGGCCAGTATGTATCAGCTTGCAGAGGGCAGAATTAATCAGCTGCTATGAGGATCTAGATGTCTTCATTTGTGGTCAGAATGCTGCTGCCTCCTTCCTGTCTGCTGCCCTTTCTTTAGTGTGAGTATCTAGCATTTTTGACCTACACTCTGTGACATCAGTAAGGGGTCAGTATTTCCATTGGCCAATGGAGAGTGGCATAGTCACTACAAAGTCATTTTTCAGATACATCAGCGAAAAGAGAAAGATCCAAAGTGGTATAGTGAAATTGAAAGGTGGTAATGATCAATGTGTGGAGGGAGACGAAGAAATGGCAGAAATATTAAACGAATACTTCAGCTCTGTGTTCACTAAAGAAGACCCTGGAGAAGGACCATCTCTACACAACAAAAAACTGGTGGGAAGTGGAATAGATGAAAATCCTTTTACAGTAGAAAATGTGTGGGAAGAGCTAAAGAACCTGAAAGTGGACAAAGCCATGGGGCCTGATGGGATTCATCCAAGGATATTGAGGGAGCTCAGAGATGTTCTGGCGGCTCCGCTGTGTGACCTGTTCAATAGATCCCTAGAAACGGGAGTGGTGCCGAGTGATTGGAGAAGAGCGGTGGTGGTCCCGATTCACAAGAGTGGGAACAGGGAGGAGGCTGGCAACTACAGACCAGTCAGCCTTTTCCCACCGCCTTCGGTGGTGGGAAAAGTAATGGAGTCACTGCTGAAAGAGAGAATAGTGAACTATCTACAGTCCGGAGAATTGATGGACCAGAGGCAACATGGATTCACCAGGGGAAGATCCTGTCAGACAAATCTGACTTTTTTGACTGGGTAACAAAGGAATTGGATCGAGGAAGAGCACTCGATATCATATACTTGGATTTCAGCAAAGCTTTTGACACGGTTCCGCACAGGAGACTGGTGAATAAAACGAGAAGCTTGAGAGTGAGTGCCGAGGTGGTGACCTGGATTGCAAATTGGTTGACGGACAGAAGACAATGTGTGATGGTAAATGGAACCTTCTCTGAAGAGAGAGCGGTTTTAAGTGGTGTACCACAAGGATCGGTGTTGGGACCGGTCCTGTTCAATATCTTTGTGAGCGACATTGCGGACGGGATAGAAGGCAAGGTTTGTCTTTTCGCGGATGACACTAAGATCTGCAACAGAGTGGACACGCCGGAAGGAGTGGAGAGAATGAGACGGGATCTAAGGAAACTGGAGGAGTGGTCGAAGATATGACAGCTGAGATTCAATGCCAAGAAGTGCAAAGTCATGCATATGGGGAGTGGAACCCGAATGAACTGTATTCGATGGGGGGGGAAAGGCTGATGTGCACGGAGCAGGAGAGGGACCTTGGGGTGATAGTGTCAAATGATATGAAGTCTGTGAAACAATGCGACAAGGCTATAGCAAAAGCCAGAAGAATGCTGGGCTGCATAGAGAGAGGAATATCGAGTAAGAAAAGGGAAGTGATTATTCCCTTGTACAGGTCCTTGGTGAGGCCTCACCTGGAGTACTGTGTTCAGTTCTGGAGACCGTATCTACAAAAAGACAAAGACAAGATGGAAGCGGTACAGAGAAGGGCAACCAGGAAGGTGGAGGATCTTCATCGGATGACGTACGAGGAGAGATTGAAGAATCTAAATATGTACACCCTGGAGGAAAGGAGGAGCAGAGGCGATATGATACAGACTTTCAGATACTTGAAAGGTTTTAATGATCCAAAGACAACGACAAACCTTTTCCATAGGAAAAAAATCAGCAGAACCAGGGGTCACGATTTGAAGCTCCAGGGAGGAAGATTCAGAACCAATGTTAGGAAGTATTTCTTCACGGAAAGGGTGGTGGATGCCTGGAATGCCCTTCCGGAGGATGTGGTGAAGACCAGAACTGTGAAGGACTTCAAAGGGGCGTGGGATAAACACTGTGGATCCATAAAGTCAAGAGGCCGCCAATGAAGAGTGGGTGACTCGCCAGAATGATGGCTAATGCCTGGAGACAATACCCTTATTCAATAAACGTACACATGCTTACTGTGACTCCAACATCATTCTAGCTTTCAACAGCAAGAGGAAATGTGGAATAAAGGATCTGCACTCACAAAGGGGGGAGTAGCTGGCTTGTTACGGCGGTTACTACCCCAAACCAAATAAGCCTGTTACTTCAATTTCTATGCAAATACAGCATAGTTCTCTGCTTCAACGGCAGGGGAGAAGAAAAAAGGGTTCGCACTCACAAAGCGGGGAGTAGCTGGCTTGTTACGGCGGTTACTACCCAAACCAAATGTGCCTGATACTTCACTTTCGATGCATATCCAGCATGGCTCTCTGCTTCAACAGCATGGGAGAAGAATAAACTGATACTTCAAGCATATCCAGCATAGCTCCCTGCTTCAACGGCAGGGGAGAAGAAAAACAACCAATAAGGGCTGTATAACATAGTCTGGGTAAAACAAATAAGCATGGGTGTAGCTTGCTTATTGCGGCGGTTACTACCCCTACTACCCCTAACTTATCAGCTAGATATTCACTTGGATGCAGCTCCATCACTGCTTTCTACATTAATGGTGGGGGTGGAAGGGAAATAGAACCAAGAGCTAAGAGAAACAGATAAGTATGAGAGAAAAAAGTGTGTGAAGCTTGCTGGGCAGACTGGATGGGCCATTTGGTCGTCTTCTGCCGTCATTTCTATGTTTCTATGTTTCTATCTGTCTGCCCCTTTTGAGACCTGAAGACCAAGGCCCAAGTTAACTGTTTAGGAAATTTAGATAGGTTAAGATAGTTTGAAGATTAAAATGTATGTTACTTCTAGGAGAATTCTTTGCAATGCAGAATTTGCACAGAATTCCACCAAGCCTCCACACCTAACACAGGATTTACCTTTTCCACAGAATTTGCTAGTTGTCTTGTGCGAGTTTGACAGCGTAAAATGCCGGCTCCACTAGCAGACTAGAGGAGGAATAGCTGGTGTAGCTGTCTGAAGAGTGAGCTGCCGCAGGCTTGTGAGAGGAAGTGCTGCTGCTGTCATCTTCCTGCACTGCAGCTCTTAAAGCGTGAGTGGTGTTGTGCCCAAACCCCCACATTGTCACTTACAAGAACAGTGCAGGAATTTGAGCATCTTGCAGCTATTAACTGTGAGAGCTGCAGTATAGGAAGATGGCTCCTCTTCCCATAGGCTTGCAGATGTTCATTCTTCAGGCAGCTACACCAGCTCTTCCTCTTCTTGCTGGCTAACAGTCGACTCTTTACATTGTCATACTTATGCAAATAGACTTTTGCCAGTTCCTTCCAGTCCTGCTCAGAGAACCACATGGACAGAAAGCTGAGCAGCTGTTCCAGGGCAGTACCTACAATGCAATCAGTGAGGGGTTGCTGGTGGCAATATGGGGTTCAGAGACTTGGATTAATGTTTGGAGATAGGGAAAGAAGGTGTGAGGAAGAGGAACATGTAGGTGGGGAGAGAAGCTGGGAAGGAATCTGCTTAGGGGAGAGAGAGGGAGGGGACTGCATGGTAAAGGGAAACAAATGTTGGAAAATGAGCTCAGGGTGAAGGTAGGAAACATTAAGTACAAAGTGAAGGAGAGAGTGGAGGAAAACATGGTCTGCTGCCTTATAGTTTAGATTTTGATTTTCAGGAATTTTAAATTTAATAATCAGTGGACCCTGAGAGGAGCTGCTGGCAGGACAGATTTCCTTCAACTGCTGACATTTGTAATAGTAACTATGGAAGCTGTTGTGTTTCTTCAGATATTGGCAGCTGCAAATAGCACTACCTGCAGTTCAGAGTGGTGCTTGGATTCTGTACTGTTAAAGTAAAGTCCCTCAGAACCAAAAATCCTAGTTATGGTGCACTTACTTCCTCCAGAGGGAATTCTGTACCAAAACCTTTACATCTTTGAGTTAGAACTTTTTTCTGTTTTGAAGTTTAAATTACTTCTTGGTCAGTGATTATATTGTATCATTTTGATAAATATATTGTGCAGAATTTTAAAATATTGTGCATAGTATTCCTCCAGGAGTAGTAGACTGTGGGGGTGGTATATTAGTTTTTATATGGATGTGCACCATCTTTGGTGAGAGGAGCAGAGTCATTGGCCTGTGTGTTTGACTCCTATATTTTATGTTGAGTGTATTTTTGTAAACTGCTTTGGTTGCTTTAATAAGTAGGGTGGTCTGAGTTTGAAATGAAAAGAAATTTAGATTAGGTTGGCAAATTTTCCATTTCTGGATTTCAGGATACTTATTTCCATACTGCAAAGGCAGAGATCCATCAAAATTTCCTCCCAGTTTGTTGTGGAGTACACTTTCATTGCACAGCAGTGCCCTTTGATATACTATTTGCATTGTGGGTCATTACCAGGTCCTAGTGACTTTGCTAAGTGTGAGGAAAGATACTTTTTCTGTATCTGTGTATCGGTCTGCACCTGAGACAAAGATTTCATAGCCTAGAGCAGTGGTTCTCAACCTTTTTTCTATCAGGACACACCTGAGAGGTGATGCTCACATGCGTGACACACTGAACACATGACTATCATGGGACTTAATATAAGCACATGCTCTGCATCCCCAGGAGTCCCCCCACTTCCTAACAATGGGTGCAGAGCAGAACTAAGACATTTCCCCATACAATTCACCACACAACAAAGATATTCTGATTCTGGTGTTGTCATAGTAACAGCACCACAAACTCCCTCTGTTGCCAGGTGCATTGTAAAATAATGCAAACAAACCCCACTCTGTACCTGCCTATCAAACCTGCCATACCTCAGCAGCACTAACTCCAAGAAATGAGACCGCAATAGCCCTGCCAATGAAAAGGCAGCAGTTCACCACCAGTGCAATATAATATGGAGAAAATACAAGAAATAAGGCTGGTACAAACCTCTAGTAAAGTCCCTCATCTCAGTCACATGCACACAGAACACAGATCTGCCTTCACCAAATATAGAATAAAAGACCACAAATTACAAATGTGCAAACAAAACCTGAAATGGAAACCCCAAGACCCCCTGCATGCAGTGCAAAACTAGAGACTGGAAACAGAAATATTTCCACCTACACTAAGCAAAGTCCAAAGAGAAGAAATGCATATTCTCAAAACTGACATAGTATGGCCCTTGTACCCAGTCACTCTCCTCCATGCCCCCATCACCCCCCACTTCTCCCAGCTACTCACCCATCCCTTCACATGCTCATATCCCTGACTAATATTCCTGATACCCCCACCTCTGCATCCTCTTCCCTGTGCCACCTCTCTCCCCTGCTGAACTCCTTCTGCCTTTCCCAAGAATATCTCTGTCCACCTCTTTCCTACCCCTTCCTGCTCAGCAACCACCACTCCCTGCTCCCCCAACCCAGCAGCCCCACACCTCCATCTCTCTGCTTCCATCTTTCTTCCCTGCCCAGCAACCCCAACCCCTCCCTCCTCCACCTCTCCATACCCAGCAATCCCAACATCCTTTCCTCCACCCCTTCCTATCCAGCAGACTCCCTATTTCCCCATGCCTTCCTGCCCAGCAGACTGTTGAACTCCTTTCTTCCCAGGCCTTCCTATCCAGTACATTTCCCCTTCCTCCTGGCTCTCAGCCAGCAGAAAAGACTTCAGCCCAATCCAGAGTCTCCCTCCCTTTTTATCAGCAGCAGATGAGGGCAAGAAGCATTGAGAAGAAGAGGCAGCAGCAGCGGATCTACAGAGCATGCATCTTTCTCCCATATGCTCCTGCTTTCACATCCAGACCCCATGGGGTGAAGAGAGCATCAGTAGCCTCACTGCCAGGCAGAAGAAGATAAAGTTGGTGTCCTGCCAGGCCCATATGAACAGAAGCTGGTGATTATCGTGCTCTGATCTGGGTGAAGGAGGAGCGAACAACCTCCTACTGACCAGCAAGAGGAGAAGGAAGCAAAAGCAGCTTCCTGTCATACCCAATAAAGAGAAGTAAGCCAACTCCTGTCCAAACTGATGAGGAAACACCAGTCTTTCTGGCTGGCTCTACGGACACACCCTCCCCGGACTTCGCGACACACTAGTGTGTCCCGACACACCTGTTGAGAACCACTGGCCTAGAGAACAAAATTACTGGCCTCATAGAAAAGGTCAAGCTATTAATGGTATAAGAGGATGCCATAGCAGAAAAATTCCTTCACTTGCTAGGTCTGATGGCAGCTACTAATCAGTTTATCTATGATACAGCTCTGAGAACACTGGCACAATCTATTTCATTGGAAGCTGTTATGTTAGATTTGTTCCTTCAGCTGTCTGAAAACAAGCAATTTTTCCTCGACAGCCCTACCATGAGTGTTCGGTCCAAGGCCTTTTGTCTTGAGTAAAGAGAAATCCACCTCAGAAACGAAGGCTGTTGGTAAAGACCTAAAGCAGGGGTTAGTAGCCTTTTTTTTTTTTTAACCAAATTCCAAAGAAGCAGAAACATTACTATTACAATTGTGGGGTGAGGTATGAGTAGAGCAGTGTCACTTTCTTCCCTTCTGTTCCCCACCCCAACTCAAATGCCTTCTCTTTCCCCTTGATACTGTAAAGGTTCTGTCACCGGCAATTATTTTCAAAACACGTAGTCTGGCATTTTGTGATTATGCTGATCTGCACCACGAGTCTTCACCAAGTGCCTCGTAGTAGTAGCAGCCTTCCTCAGGACCCAAGGTGTTCACGTCTACCCATGTCTAGACGATTGGTTGATCAGGGCTTCTACTTAGCAAGCTGCTCTGTCGTCCCTACGTCTTACTTTACACACTCTGATTTCGCTAGGATTTCTAGTCAACTATGCGAAATCCTGCTTAGTCCCATCTCAAACTTCATCATTCATAGGGGCAGACTTGCACACCTTGCAGGCAAAGGCATTTCTGTCTTGACAGCGAGCTCTGTCTCGCACACTAGCTACAGTCTCAGCACCGCACAACTGCAAGCCACTTCCTCATCCTGCTGGGACACATGGCATCCTCGGTGTAGGTCACCCCAATGGCCCGCTTGGCCATGAGTCATGCAGTGGACTCTGAGGTCACAATGGACTCAGTCCGTCCAACCTCTATCGACCACTGTCCACATCACCGACTCACTTCGTCAGTCTCTAGCCTAGTGGAAAAATCAAATCAATCTCCTCCAAGGCCTACCCTTCCAGGCTCCAGACCCTCAAATAATTCTCACCACCAATGCTTCCAACCTCGATTGGGGAGCCCATGTCGCCGATTTGCAGACACAAGGAGCTTGGTCTCCAGAGGAAGCCAAACACCAAATTAATTTCCTGGAGCTGCGAGCAATCAGATATGCTGTTAGGGTCTTTCAGGATCGCCTTTCCAATCAGGTCATCCTGATTCAGACGGACAACCAGGTGGCCATGTGGTACATCAACAAACAGGGAGGGACGGGCTCCTACCTACTGTGTCAGGAAGCTGTGCAGATATGGGTGGAGGCCCTTTCCCATTCGATGTACCTAAGGGCCACCTACTTGCCATGAATGGACAATGTGTTGGACAACCTAAGTCGTGATTTCCATCTGCACGAGTGGGCCCTCAACCCTACAGCAGCAGACTCACTATTCCAGCATTGGGGTTATCCTCACATAGACCTTTTTCAGTCACCTCAAAACCGCAAAGTAGAGAACTTTTGCTCTCTCACTCGCAGTCAACACTCTCAGCCAAGAGATGTGTTCTCCCTCTCATGGGCAACAGGTCTCCTATACGCATTCCCTCTACTTCCACTTTTCTCAAAGACTCTTGTGAAGTTACGTCAGGACAAGGGATGCATGATCCTGATAGCACCACATTGGCCTCGCCAAGTGTGGTTTCTGATACTTCAGGATCTCTCCATTCGCAGGCACATTCCCTTGGGAACGGACCCGCTTCTGATTTCTCAGAACGACGGGTGCCTGCGCCACCCCAATCTTCAAGCTTTGTCCCTGATGGCATGGATGTTGAAAGGTTGATTCTTCAGCCACTTAACCTTTTGGAGCCAGTTTCCCCTGTCCTGATTCTCATGGAAGGCTTCCGTGAAGCAAAGTCTTACCTATACAAATGGAACAGGTTTAAGTCATGGTGTTCTTCTCAATCCCTTGATCCCTTTACCTGTTCCACCACGAAGTTTCTAGACTATCTCTGGCACTTGTCAGAATCAGGTCTAAAAACTTCCTCCATCAGAATGCATGTCAGTGCGGTGGCCGCCTTCCATAAAGGTGTCTGATGTTCCTATTTCGGTACAACCCCTCGTAACACATTTTCTGAAAGGCTTGCTTCACCTCAAACCTCCACTGCGTCCTCCAGCCCCTTCTTGGGACCTCAATCTGGTTTTGGGTCTGCTCATGAAACCACCATTTGAGCCTCTCCAATCCTGTGAACTTCGATATCTCACATGGAAAGTGATTTTCCTTTTGGCAATCACTTCAGCTCGCAGAGTTAGTGAGTTACAGGCCCTAGTTACCTATCTGCCTTACACTAAACTTCTGCAGGACCGGGCAGTACTCCGCACTCACCCTAAGTTCTTACCTAAGGTAGTATCAGGGTTTCACATTAATCAATCCATTATACTACCTACCTTCTTTCCCAGGCCCCACTCCAATCCAGGAGAACAGGCTCTGCATACCCCTGATTGTAAATGGGCTCTAGCATTCTATCTAGACCGTACAGCTGCCCACAGGAAAAGCACGCAATTGTTTCTCTTTCCATTCCATCAAATTGGGGCAGCCTGTGGGTAAGCAGACTCTCTCCTCCTGATTAGCGGACTGCATATCCTTTTGCTATCAGCAAGCAGGCATTATTCGAACATCAGAATGCCTTCCTTAACAGTCTTTAAAGCACACTCTCAGGGCCATGGTGACTTCAGTAGCACACCTACGCTCTGTGGCTCTTCCTGACATCTGCAGGGCTGCTACCTGGAGTTCTCTCCATACCTTTACAGCCCATTATTGTTTAGACAAGCCCGGAAGACAAGATTCCATCTTCGGCCAATCTGTCTTGCACAACCTTTTTACAACTTGACGTACCAACAACCCTTCCGCCTGCCTGTTAGGGTTCAGGATGCCCTCTACCAAATTCCACCCCAGTCCTTGTGCCTATTGCACATCTTGGGTACATTTGGTGCATTTTTCGGACATCCTCAGCTCGGTACTCACCCATATGTGAGGACTACCATCCTGCTTATCCTGTTTATCCCGTGAGAAAGAAAATGTTGCTTACCTGTAACATGAGTTCTCACAGGACAGCAGGATGTTAGTCCTCAGGAAACCCGCCCACCACCCCGCGGCGTTGGGTTCGTTTTCTTATTTTATTTTTCGGCACTTCTGTAGCTTTAAACAAGACTAAAGGGGGACCCCTGCTGGCTGCAGGTTTGGTGCCATGCTGGCCCATACCCTGTAGGTGCCATTCAAAGTTCTAGAAACTTTGACAAGTGTTCCGTGATTGGTCTCCATCTTGTGATATCACCCATATGTGAGGACCAACATCCTGCTGTCCTGTGAGAACAGTTGTTACAGGTAAGCAACATTTGCTTTACAACCTGAACTGAGAACCCTCCACATGGCAGCATACAATACTGCCACCGAGCCCTTCGGACTAGCCCATCTCGAAGCTGTCATAGTAAGGTTTGTGTTGCAGGCCCCATCCTCTAGTTCTGCAGGCCTTACCTTCATAAAACACAGTGCACAAAGTGGGGCTTTAAAAATGACCTGTACAGTGGCAATATTACCTGTTGATCATACCTCTATTAATGTATTCAAGCATACTGCTGTCTTTTCTTGTTACTTAATTATATTACTTTTCTACATTGAGGTATTCTGAAATAATTACTTCCAAATCTCTTGTTTGATAGTTTCCTCTTCTTGTCCTTCTAATTGATACGTGGTTAATGAATTTTTGTGTTGTAAATGCATGATGATGATGTGGATGATCATCTGGGATTCACTGATCACCAGATGGATGTGGTTCAGTATTATTTAACATTTTTCTATACTGACCTTCATGAATAAATTCAAATCAAATCGGTTTACATGTAACAAGGGGTAGAACTTAATCAACCATTTAACAAGAGGCGAAAGTTACATATAACAAGGAGGTAGTAACTTGGGGGGCTAAGTTAGCTGGAGACAAAGGACAGCAAAACTGAATAAACTAAATAACGAAACAAAAACAGAGGCAAAATATCAAATCTAAACTAGGCGGGGCTCCTAGTCAGGTAAGCGGAGTCCCGTCTGGTAGAAAATGGATGGTTTTGAAAGTCAAGGGAAGGCTTGGAGGAAGATGGTTTAATTCAAAGGCAAGAGTCCTAGACTTTAGGAAAACTAATTTTGTTAAAATGGGGATTAACTCAAGGAGCCAGCTAGATGGGAAAGTCTAGGTGAATTAGAGCAGTGGACAAAACTAAAAGGAGATATTAAGAGCAACTAACCATTTTGTTAGAATAGAAAATAAAGGAATGAGGAAAAAGAGGTTGCCATGGTTTCCTAAAGTAGCTGAAAAGAGAAAAGGTAGCATTCCTAAACTACAAGAGATCAGATGACAATGGGACAACAATATCTGGAAAAGCTAAGAGAAGCTGGGAAAGTAGTCAGCAATGCAGAGATTTAAATGGAAGAAAAATAGCAAATGCAGTAAAATGGGGGGAGCAAAACAAGACGTTTTCTGATATGTTAGTGATAGGAGGATGTGCAAACGTAGTATTGAGACTCTGAGATGACAAGGAGGAATATGTAGAGGCTGACCAGAAAAAAAACCAAAATTTGCTTAAATATCTGGTGTTCATATGGAAGGGCTAGGAGTAGGACCACAAAATGAACACACACACACGATTAGAAGCAAAGTAAACCTCAGTCGAATTTCAGAAAAGTGTGTATAAGGAGCTAACTAAACAAAATAGGTAAAGTGATGGGCCAGTTGGGATACATCTGAGGATATTAATTTAGTGAGGTTCTGGCAGCTTTCAATGCTGCTTTAGAGTTAGGAGCAGTTCTGAAGGACTGAAAGTGGTTGGAGGTGGTTCCTAGTCACAAAAATGGAAGTAAGGCAGAGGCTAATATCTACAAGCCTGTTAATCTGTGGTGAGAAAATTAATGGAAAATCTGATTGTGCAGTTTGTGGAATCTGGTGGATTACATGATCCAAGCAGCATTGTGTTTACTAGAAGTAGGTCTTGTCAGATGAATCTGATCATTTTCTTTGATTAGTTGATGAAAGTTGGATCAAGGGAAAGCGCTAGATGTAAGGAACTTGGATTTCATTAAGACCTTTGATACAATTTTGCATAGGGGATTTGTAAATAAATTGAGCACCCTTGGTATGGGTTCTAAAATGACTTAGAAACTGGTTGAGTGTGAGGCGACAATGGGTGGTTGTAAATGGAGTTCATTCTGAGGAGGGGAGGGGCATTACTCTTGCTGTCTCTTGGTCCTGCCATCTCCAAGTGCATATGCAGCATGAGCTTTTTTGTGGATTTGTACACTCAAGGGACCAATAGGTGCATAGATGTGATGTTGGAAGAGAGGCGGAGATAAGTGCCTGGCCCTGTTGACAACTCCAGTCCATCATGATTTCTAATATCTGGCTGCAGGGTGGGTGAGAGAGGGCAGCCAGCCCAAATTTGATGTTGGCCCCATTCTACTACTGCCTCCCCCAGTACAGTGGTCATCTAGGCAGCTGCCTAGTGCTTCCATTGGCCCTGCATTATTGGGAAAGGAGGCAAGTAGGAGAAGCTAAAAAGAGCTTGAAATTTGCTGATCTTGCCCTAGCAGAGAGTGTGGTACCCTTCTGGTCCATTCTGATGTGACTAAAGTGTTATCAAATAAGTAAAGCTATTACAGTTCAAAGTATAAATGCAAGTGAAGATTTATTGATAAAAAGTTGATATCTGTTATACTTCCAGGAAAAGGATTTCCTGAAGTGTTTAAACAGAGTATTTGATATTCATTAAACTGATGTGTTTTTGCATCTGTGTTTTGATTAGTAGTAAGAGTAATCTGAATATCTGAATTATTTTCTTCCCTCCCTCTCTCCCCCCCCCCCCCCTTTCCCGTTGCAAAATTTATATTTGTGCAGGATCTCCAGCAGAGTTGTCTCCCAGTACTCTTTCTCCAGTTAATCATAGTCTGGGTAAGTTGATCTGTGTTTGAGGATCATGATAAAATATTGAGAGGTGTGGAAATGGGCAAAGTCTTGAGTGGATGCTTTTTTGAAGTTCTTTTGAAAGTGGAGAAAAACATTTTGGTGGATCTCTAATTTGTTGCCAGGAGTGGTTAGTTAGGCACCTTTCAGGAAGACATTTCTAGCCACTGGGATGGGAAAACGGTTTTACATTTTATGGATTATGTGGCTAGGGTGCATATATGCAAATTGATAGTATGCATTCTGCTTTCCCTGGTTTAAGCATTAGATATGAAAATTCATCCTATAGTAATATACATCTTTCTTCTTCATTTTAGATCTGCAACCTGTTACTTATTCTGAACCTGCATTTTGGTGCTCAATAGCATATTACGAATTGAATCAGAGAGTGGGAGAAACTTTCCATGCATCACAACCTTCACTGACCGTGGATGGTTTTACTGATCCATCAAATTCAGAACGATTTTGTTTAGGGTTGCTCTCCAATGTTAACAGAAATGCCACAGTGGAGATGACCAGACGACACATAGGTATGGTGTATTGTAGGACACCTTTTTATTAGTTTGTATATGGGGCGTGTAAGTAAAGGAGGACATGGTTAGAGTGGTATCATCAGCAGTATTTTATAAATTGTACCTGGTTGATTACCAAGCTGTGCATAATGTATTACAGAAGTAGTAGCTGAAAATAGCAATAGCTGAAATTTCATGATGTGATTTGAACATGAAACTGTTAATGCAGTAGCGCATTTTCACACAACAAGCAGCATCACTGACATGACAAATGCAGCTTGTGATGTGGTCACACACCTTGAATATGATCTACACTACAATAACCTAGCAAACTTATCAAATAAGATTGCCCACATCCAGAATGAACTAAATTCCAATGTTGCCACAGAAGGCCCACAGGAAATAATTCAGGATGCTCTCTCTCACGAATTTATCATTTTGCTCTCGGGTAAAGGATATCAACTCTTCTCTTTACTCTTAAAATTACAGCATGCAAAAAGGACCCCTGTCCCTCTTGAGCAGTCAGTTGGGGCAAATCTGGCCTATTGGAATGCCTCCACCCATTGTGAATGCCTCAATTATAAGATTGCCTAACGTAGAGGTCCACAAACTACAAGCCGTAGGCCAGACCCAGCCCATTAGGTCAGCCGCCATGTTTTTTCTTCACATGGCTTGATTAGGTCCACAGAAGGATTCCCCCACCAGTCTTGGTAGAAAGGTTGGTGAGGGGAAGAGGCCCCAGAACTTGCCCTGATGAACACCACTGGTGGGGAAGGCCCTAATAGTGTGAGGGGAGGAAAAGGGAAGGACAGGAGAGAATCAGAGTGGGGGAGGGATTTGAAAGGGTAAGATAAGTGGAATGAAAGGAGGGAGTGCACCACTCCCCCACAGGATAGGGGAGTACACTACCCGCCTCCCCACACTGGAGGTAAGGGAAAAGCCAGGGAGCAGGGCTTTTGGGAAGAGGGCCCCCCTGCAGGTTTGCCAACTTTCAAGAAATCTGGAAATATTACTGGTATATTTGCTACACCTTTGAGAAACCTGGTCCCTTCCTATCTTTGTATTTTTAAATCATCCAAAGGGCCAGACTCATCTGTCTCTTCATCCTTCTCCCTTCCCTCACCTACTCTCCTTCACTCTCCCTTTTCTCTTCTCACCCTCCTCCCCTCATTCACTTGCCCACTGTCCTTACACTGGTGAGCCTGGCCTCCCCACCTGTGGCAGCATCCATCAGGCAGGGTCCCAGGGCATCATCTTCCATTAGCAGGGCTTAGCCTGCCTGCCAGTGGCATTGTTCATTGGGGCGGGTCCTGGTTTGGCTTCCCCACTAGTGACACAGTTTAATCAGGGCAGGTTCTGACATTTCCCCTGCTGGCAGGGCCTGGTCTCCCCACAAGCTACATCCTTGATCAATTTAAGTCTCGGGCTGCCTCTTGCCAGCATTTCTAGCACTTTAGATGTTAATTTAAAAAAAAAAAAAAAAGAGAAAGTGTGTCTGTAATGTACAACAGTTACAGTAGTCAGGATGTGACATGAGAAGATTTGTATCATTGTGGTAAAATTGGCACAGCTGAAAAGACAGCCTTAGCTACAGCCTACACCTGAGCTTCAAAGGTAGGCTTGGTGTTTAGGATGAATCCCAGGCTACGACTTGAGAGTAGACAGGAAGATCTGCCCCTTTGAAAGTCACCTAAAACTAAGACATTGGTGTCCTGGACAAAATGATAGATCTTTCCAGGGCAATCATTCAAGTTTCCAGACAGTCTACAACTTGATAAACCTAAAGTTCATCTGCAAAAGATGCATGTAATATGGGTAGGTAAGAGTCACCAGTGTCTTAGTTTTAGGTGACTCTCAAGTCTTTAGCCTGGGATTCATCCTAAACACTAAGCCTACCTTTGAAGCTCAGGTTTAGGCTGTAGCTAAGGCTGTCTTTTCAACTGTGCCAATTTTGCAACACCTGCCTTTGCCACAGTGATACAGTAGTCAAGGTGTGATGATTTGTAACTCCTCTACATTAGTATTCAAAATAAAAATTTAAAAAAACCTCAACTGGTGCCTGCAACTCAGAACACTATGACATGAATGCTGCTGAACACACAAGTTTAAAAAGATCACACCTATCTTAAAATCCAGATACTGGTTACCTAAAATCCAGATACTGGTTACCTATAGTTCAGAACACCAAGTTTAAAACCCTAGTTCTAGCTTTCAAACCCTAAATGAATTTGCAATACTCTACTCAAGCTAATAGCTAAACTCTTATACAATGCTTTATAAAAGTCTTTACACTCTTGCACATAAGAACATAAGAAATTGCCATGCTGGGTCAGAGCAAGAGTCCCAAGCCCAGCATCCTGTTTCCAACAGAGGCCAAACCAGGCCACAAGAACCTGGCAATTACCCAAACACTAAGAAGGTCCCATGCCACTGATGCAATTAATAGCAGTGGCTATTCCCTAAGTAAATTTGATTAATAGCTGTTAATGGACTTCTCCTCCAAGAACTTATCCAAGCCTTTTTTTGAACCCAGCTACACTAACTGCACTAACCACATCCTCTGACAACAAAATTCCAGAGCTTTATTGTGCGTTGAGTGAAAGAATTTTCTCCGATTAATCTTAAATGTGCTACTTGCTAACTTCATGGAATGCCCCCTAGTCCTTCTATTATTCGAAAGTGTAAATAACCGATTCACATCTACTCGTTTAAGACCTCTCATGATCTTAAAGACCTCTATCATATCCCCCCTCAGCACATTAAAATAGATTTCACTGATCAACTGCAACATACTCTACATTTTAATTGTAAGAACAATTATAGAAATATTCCAAAGGTAATTTAAAAGTAAAAATCCACAGTCTTGATTGCATTGTAAAGTGCAATCAGTTTGAACAGTTTGGTACCACTAGGACACTACCACATTCATGCCATTCCTCCAAACTCAGTAGCCAGGGGTTAAGGAAACTGCTGTGGACGGTAACTGTGAGGCCTAAGTTTACTTTAAAAGAACTACCGATGTCTGACTGAGATTTGGGAATGTGTTAAATAATTTCAAGATTGCTTTATAAACATGACCTGTATAGGAGGGTGGCAAGAAGGAAGCTACTGCTAAAGAAAAGCCATATGATGTGCTGCATAGCATTTGCAAAGATACACTTAAGGACACTGCATGCATATGGGAGAAAATTTTGTATTATGAGATCAAAGTGAAACTTTTTGTTGTCCATGCTAAGCAATGTTTGATGTAAAACTAACACAGCATATTACCCTTACACCATACCTGCTGTAAAATGTGGTGGTGGTAGCATGTTGTGGGGATATTTTGCAGTAGTTGGGAAAGCAAGGCTTATGAAGATTGTACCATCTTTTTCTCAAAGTGCAGGCAAATACTGGAGGAAAACCTGTTCCAATCTTCTATAGACTCCGGAGTAGGCAGTTTAAACTTTTCAGCAGGGAATGAACCTAAGCACAAAAGAAAAATAACAATGGAGTAACTCATCAAGAAAGTGAACGACCTCAGTGAACCAATGTGAGCCCAGACCAAGATCCAATAGAAAATCTGTGGCAATTTGTGAAGACTGCAGTTAGACAATACCCAGCCAACTTGAAAGAACTTGAGCTCTCTGCTAAGAAGAATGGGCAAAAACTACACTGTATTGCTGTGCAATGTTGGTACACCACTTATCCTAAACAACTCATGGCTGCTGTTGCTGCAGAAGGGGCTTCCATCATGTACTGAGTCAAGGGGTATGAGACTTGTGCAAGTAATACTTTTTTTTTTTTAAATTCTTAATTATTTTTGGAATATTTCTATAATTACACTTTCAGCATGAAAGAACAGAGTTATTTCCAGAAACGGAGTAAAAGCTGATGTCAGGATATATAGCTCTGTCCCAGCATCAGATCACCTGAATTCTCCATCTTCAGTACATGGTGGATTTGCATTTCCCTATCGGAGATTGCCTGTAGTGGTAAAAAAAAAAAAAAAAGTTATTGCACTGCTTGTACACCTGAGGTGACACCAATGAGTTCCTCCCTCAGTTGAGGGCTTTTAGCCTTTTTCAGGTGTGGACTTAAAGGGAGACTTGACGGTGAAGTCTTTGGCGCCCATCCCCAATAGCCAGAGACCTGGTTGTACTCTCAGCTAGATCCAAGTGAGCTCAGGTAAAAAAAAGTAAAAGTATATGAATATGAGCAGAAGGTAGAGAGTAGGGAGGTTTTTATTCCCCTATTCCTTTCTTATTGGGTCCTCTTCCCTTGGCATGAGTGGTTGCAGTCTTCTTTCTTCCCTCTCACTTCTCTGGGGAGTTTAGTGAGATATGGTAGTAGTGCAGGCATGGTAGATTGAGAAGCCTCTGGCTAGGCCCCGCTCCCAGGCTTGAGTTTCGAGTTGTGTGGTAGGCTGCGACAGCATACTTTGCATGCGCTTGTTTGTGCGCATAATTGCTGCGTGGTGGTGTGATTATAGATACGCACATGCGTGCCTACTGTTGTGCACAAGGTCGCGGCATATATGCACAATCTATATTTTGGTGCACCTACCTGAGCGAATATTGAGTATCTGTCTGAACATGCGCTGAATGCCTATCTGAGTGCGTACGGAATACATGCTAAGCGCAGACTTGGATGCATACTAAGCGCCTACCTGAGTTCTTGCTGCCTTGAGAGCGCGCTGAGCATGTACTGGATGCCTGTTTGTGTGCTGTGACTGTGCTTGAGCAGATCACATCTTCTGCCTCTGGGAGGTCCCGGACATGGACCTCTTTGCCTCCTCCTGCAACAAGGTGAACCACTTCTGCTCCCTGTACAGGGGGGACGGAAAGATAGCCTTGGATGCTTTTGCCCACCATTGGGGCAAGGAGTTTCTGTATGAGTATCATCCACTTCCTCTGAAGACCCTCCTGAAGCTCCAGCAAGATGGGGGTCCTTGATTCTCATTGCCCCTCGCTGGCGGAGACAGGCCTGGTTCCTGCTCCTGCGGGGATGTCTGTCAGAGAAACGATCAGTCTGTGGACCTCCCCCCGGCCTGATCTTGCAAGTTCAGGGCAGACTGCGACATCCCAACCTCAGAACATTGTGTCTGTGTCTGACGGCATGGATGTTGAAAGGCTAGGTTTTTCAGCCCCTTGACCTCTGACAGCGTGTCTTGGATCCTTGTAGATTCCAGGAAACCTTCCACCAGGAAGTCTTATAACTTGAAGTGGAAGAGGTTTTCCATCTGTGAGAGTCATGGCATGGATCCATTCTCTTGTGCCACTCCAAGGTTGCTTGACTACTTGTACCTTTCGGGGGCTGGTCTGAAGACCAGCTCGGACAGAGTACACCTGAGTGCCATCAGTGCTTACCACCAGAATGTTGATGGTTCGCCAGTCTCTGTACAGCCCATAGTGGGGCGGTTTTGCAGGGTTTGTTTCAGCTGAAGTCTCCCCTGCGGCGGCCTGTTGTGTTCTGGGACCTCAATGTGGTGTTGGCTCGACTCATGCGAGAACCTTTCGAGCTACTGCACTCCTGTGATCTGAAGTACCTGACCTGGAAGGTCGTCATCTTGGTTGCGGTCACTTTGGCACGCAGGGTAAGCGACCTTCAGTCATTGGTGATGTATCTGCCCTACACAAAGTTCTTTCATGATAGGGTGGTCCTCTGTGCACACCCTAAGTTCCTGCCTAAGGTAGTGACTGCTTTTCATCTTAACCAGTCAATTATTCTGCCCACCTTTTTTCCCAGGCCTCATTTGCACCAGGGTTAACGGGTTCTCGCAGCTTGGATTACAAGAGGGCCTTAGCTTTCTACCTCGAGCAGACACCAGGCCACATCTCCTTTGACAAGACTAGATTGGGAGTTGCGGTTACCAAGCAAACACTGTCAAGGTGGCTGGCTGTTTATATTTCCTTCTGCTATGCGCAGGCGGACCTTAAGATAGGAGGCCATGTCGAGGCTCACTGTCAGAGCCATGGCTGCTTCAGTGGCCCACTTGCGAGCGGTCCCTGTGGCCGATATCTGCAAGGCTGCGGCATATTCTCTCCATACGTTCGCTGCCCATTGCTGTTTGGACAGAGATGGCAGACAGTTTCAGTCGTAATCTTTGTAATCTTTCAGCTGCAAAACACAACTTTTCCTGCCTAGTGCCCTTTTCTCAGGTTCAGGCTGTCTCCTTCTGTTCTCCATGGCACCACAGTTCCCGTTGGCACAAGGTAAGGTGCCTGTGGGTTTAATAAAGTTTGGGAGCAGCCTGGAGCTACATATTCACCCATGTGTGAGGACTATCATCCTGCTTGTCCTAGGAGAAAGCAATTATGCTTACCTGTAGCAGGTGTTCTCCCAGGATAGCAGGATGTGAGTCCTCAGGAAACCCGCCCGCCACCCCGCAAAGTTGGGTTTCTCCTAAATTTTATTTTTTTGTAATTCTGTTACAAGACTGAAGGGGGACCCCCACGTAGATACTGGCATGCTGGGCATGCTCAGTGTGCCAGTCAAAGTTTCTAGGCTTGGGAGGGTATGCAAGAAAAAGCATAACGATGCCTGGGAAAACTCGGCTGGAGACTATTAAGCAGAGTTGCTTACCTGTAACAGGTGTTCTCCTAGGACAGCAGGATGTTAGTTCTCATACATGGATGAGATCACCAGATGGAGCCCAGCATGGAAAACTTGTCAAAGTTTCTAGAAATTTGACTGCCTCATTAAGCATGCCACGTGTTTCACGTGGGTCCCTTCAGTCTTGCTTTTTTCTTGAAGCCTCTCATTGCAGTTTGCCTCAGATCTCCTGCTTAGGTCTTTGTTTGCGGTTTCTGGAAGCAGGATCATTCATTGTGGAGTCTCGAGGTATTATACTTTTTTCTCTAACCCACTATTTTCACCTAGGTAGGTTTTTCAACCATTTTAAAGCTTTTGTTTGTGCCGGGTCAGCATGCTGTCCATGCCTAGTGGGCATCTATTACTACTGAGTTTTATTTTGCGACCCTTTCTTTTCCGTTGAACATGTCTAACAGGTTCCAGTGATGCCTCCAGGTGCTGGAGTCATGTCTATCACTGATCCTCATGATAGTTGTGACTTGTGTGTCATGAGGGCAGAACAATAACCAGAATAGAATTGATGGAGAAACACTTCAGGCACCGGAAGTCCAATTCACAGGTATCAACATTGAAGGATCTCTGATTTGCATCAGAGAAGCTGTCTGTTCCCTTGGTGCAGAGGGCCAGTAGGGAACCCTGAGACTGGCTATCATCATCTGACTCTTCCTGATCGATAACAGTGTTGGGTTCTGCCTTTTAAACACAGCACTCATGGAATTCTGATGGTGGTTATTGAGAGAATTCGTCAAAGCATCAGTCTCCATCAATGTGCAATACTGGGAGTGGGGATAGTCTGGCAGCTACTGAGAACACCCCCCCCCCCCCCCCCCCCAGCCCTTTCTTAAACAGTCCTGTTGTAAGAGCTGATTCATGATAGCTTCCACAGTTCTGGTGTCAGCTACAGATACTCTTCTTGGTTCCATGGAGCATCTGGCCACCCCTCCATGCTTCCTAGTCTGTGTTGGTATCTGCTGTTTTCGAGGAGAAGCTAGACAGGAATATCAAGTAGGCTTTGAAGGGCACCAGGACCAGCACAGATGATCCTAGAACTGCTCCAGAGTCCTTCAGTTGCCTGGCGGCCAGGCCCTGGCACTAATACCGGTACCAATACTGATTCTCTGAGTGAGGTCAGGGGCAGTGCCCGCCACACTGATCTCCAGTGCACTGGGGAAGGAAGCTTCACAAGGGCATCCTTCCATTGGGATCCTAGCTAAAGCATCCTCTCTGAGACCTCATCCCAGGATTGGCCGCAGAGTCCTCATCCCTGGTAGATGAGAGAGGCAGAGTACAGTTGGGAGTAAGGATCAAACAGTGTCTCTGAAAAAAATTAGTCATTGGGTCTGCTTTCCAACCCACCTCTTCCTCCTCAGAGAAGGAAGTCACCTCATGAGGACCCCTCCTTCACAGGTTTTATCTGGAGAATGGCAGAGGCCATTCCCGTTACTTTGCAGGTGAAAGATTTATTTATTTATTTATTTATTTATTTTAAAAGGACTTCGTCCATGCACATCCAAAAATGTTCACAGTGGAGAACAAGAAAGCATGCATACGTAATATAAAACATTAAACAAAGAAGTCAATCACGTCGAAAGTTTACATACTATGGGTCACTGGAGAGGTCATGTCAAATGAAACTAGAGCTAAAATGAGCATCTTCCAATTTATGGAGCCACATAAAAAGTTCATGCCATTCCCAGTCCCCAAAATCCTTCAGGATATGGGAGAACTGTGACTTTCATCAATAAGAAGGTGGACACGGTTTACCTCGTTCGAAAAGTTCCAGGATTCGAAGCCAGACAGCTACCATACCAACCTGTGATGGTCAAATCCACTCAAGAGAACCAAGCGGCAGAAGACTCATTCTCCAAGGACAAGTAGGTTGGTAGTCCTCACACATGGGTAATATCAGTTGCCAAAGTTTCTAGCATGCCTTATACGACGCATCCACATGGGGTCCATTTCAGTCTCTCTTCCATGTAGCTGTGAGCCTCGAGGTTGATTGAACTCTTAAAAATTTTAGCTTTTTGGCCTAGTGGGAAAACTTTTTTCGTGACTTTTTTTTTTTTTTTCTCTTTTCCATCGCCAGGTCCCTCTCGGTGCCTTCCCATAGTGTCCCCAGTCAGGGTTTTCGACGTCTTTGTGTAAGCTTACTTTTGTGGTTGCTATCCCCCGTGGAGGCGGTGCCTCTGCCTACTGGTTGATGTCCGCCACTTTCGTTTTGTCCTTCGGCCCTTTTGTTTTGCTTAGTCATGGCCTTGTCCAGTTTTCACCAATGCCCACAGTGCCCATGGAACATGTCTATCACCAATCCGCATGGTCTGCCTCCTCTGCCTGGGGGCATTGCATGATGTCCAGATTTGCCACTTGTGTGACCAGATGACCTCAAAAGGACATCTGCTTCGACTTGACAAGATGGATCATCTCTTCGGGTCAAAGAAGTCTGATCCATCGATTATTGGCATCTAAGGATCTTGGAACCACACCAATGGACTCCACGCCATTGTCTGCAGTACTGTCATTCAGTCTGCTGCCAGTGGATAGGGTTGCTGGAGACCCAACCGTTGTCTATTTCCTCCGGGCCGAGGATGCAGGGTTCGTCCTCTTCGACTTCTGCACCGGGGAAACACCGGGTCAAGCATCAAGGAAAGCCTAAAGCTTGCGAGAAGAGACCATCCTTTGTCAGTGCTGGGAGTCTGTGGTGGTCTCCACCAGTTCTGGTGCCAGTTGCCGATTTCTCCCCCCCCCCCCCTTCCTCACGGGTCCCAAGATCTGGCCACCCTTACTTTCTCCCAGTTGGTGTTGGCATCAGCTGTTTGAGGAGGAACTGGAGCATAGAGTCCATCTGGCAGTGGAACAGGCACTGCAGGGCCTCTGTCCTGTGGCATAGACGGCATCTGACCCGGTGCTGCCTATCCTCATATACTTCAGGAGACGTTCAGTGTTCTCATTGGTGCATTGCCAACCCATCTGGCACCGGTTCTTGAGACATCATTGGTGCCCGGTAGAGCACTGAGACTTCCTCTTACAGATACAGTGGTCATTGCTGGTTCCTCCAAGGAGGAAGCGCCACGAAGGGCGGCAGAGGCCTGTAGCCGCTCCATCCAGTTCTGCCAGTGCCTGCACCTCTGTACGAACTCCAAGCACCTTGTGCCCCATCCCTTGTAGTATACAGTGAAGATGAGGATCCTGATGACCCCTAGGGATGATCAGACTAAGTCCTCCAAGGACTCCGATGGTCTCCTGTCAGACCCTTCTTCTCCAGATGAATGAAGTCCCCGCCTGAGGACTTGATCTTCATAGGGTTTGTGAGCATGATGGCAGAGGCCATCCCATTTCAACTTTTGACAGAGGATGTCAGGCACAAAATGCTTGAGATCATCCAGTTCATGGAGCCTCTTAAGGAGGTCACGCTAGTCCGGATATATGAGATACTTGAGTTGCTGTTGAGGGTATGCTGTTAAAGTGGACAGGGGCTACCTCATCCAGAAGACTGCTGGATTTGATAATTGTCAACTGCCTCACGAGTCTGCAGTGATCAAATTCGCTCTCAAGAGGGCCAAGCACCCTCAGACCCATCCCCTCTGCCCCCAGAGAAGGACCATAGAGTGGATACTTTTGGGGGAATGGTAATCCAAGGCACCATGCTTATTGCCCTCATGGCTGCCTACCAGCTCTACATGAGCCAGGACTCACGGGACATCTTAGGAGTAGGTGCAGGAGGTGACTGAGCAACTGCCTCAACAGAAGCAAGACATCCCCAAGTTACTGGTGCAAAAGAGTGTGGAAAACACGAAGTCCGTGCAACCTACAATGTTTTTGAAATGGCATCGAGAGTCTCTGCAGCGGAAATCAGCACCTGCAGAATGGCATGGCTGCAGGCCTCTGATCCCTGATTGGAGGTACAGGAATAACTTGCTGATGTGCCATGACTGGAGAGAATCTCTTTGGAGATGGGGTGAGGAATGCTGTGGCCAACATCAGGACCACAGAGTCCCTCCCAACAACTCTCCACCAGTTCTCCGGACCAGTCATCCTCATCTAGGAGGCTATTGAGACCAGGTCCAAGGAAGTCTTTCTTTCGCCAGAGGAAGTACTATCCTCTGCCTCCTTGCTCCTGTCAACAGCAGGGCTCCCACAGCCATCCCAGGCAGCAGCCTCTGTCAACTCTGGGGACGATGTTTTGACTAGGCCGTAGGGAGTATACGCCAGTTGCCTGTACCTGGGACGATGGACGCTAAGGTTGGGGGCAGGCTGCAGTTGTTTGCAAACTAGTGGTCAAGTGTAACCTCTGACCAGTGGGTTCTGGCCATCGTCCACCAAGGGTGCCAATTGAATTTATTTGGTGTCCCATCAAATTGCCTTCTGAACCCATACTTGGGGGCTGGTAGTGCTTCAGGAGGTAGTACAAGTGGAGCTATCCTCCCTCTTATCAGCCAGAGTGTTGTACCACCAAGGCAAAGAGGGTGGGTATTTCTACTCCAGATACATCCTGATTCCAGAGAGAACAGGAGGACTCCATCCTATCCTAGACCTAAGGGCCTTAAACAAGTTTCTAAAAAGAGAAGTTCAAGATGGTTTCCCTAGGCACCTTGATCCCCATTTTGCAAAAAGTGGACTTGCTATGCACCCTCAATCTAAAGGCTGCCTTCACTCATCAAGATCTTTCCAGGTTACAGGAAGTATCTTCAATTTGTGGTGGGAACACAGCACTTCCAGTACTACGTGTTGCTGTTCAGGCTCGTGTCCACCCCACGAGTCTTCATAAAATGCCTCGCCATGGTGGCAGCGCACATATACAGACTGGCACTGCATGTCTTCCCATATCTGGACAATTGGCTGGTCAAGAACATGTCTCAGGTAGGGGCGGTCTGTTCCTTGCACTTGACTATTCGGATGTTGGAGTCACTAGGGTTCGTTCTCAACTACTCAACATCCCATCTCAGCCAGTCACGGCTCAGGCCAAGGCCTTTCTGCCCTGCCAGAGGGCTGTCGCCATGGCAACCATTGTGGTGCAGATTCAGCAGAGCCAGAAGTTGGCCTGGCACACATTGATGCTGTTGAACCATATGGCTGCAACTGTCCATGTTAATCCCTTGGCACATTTACACATGCACAGAGCCCAGTAGACCCTGAAGTCACAGTGGCGCCAGGCCACTCAAAGCCTCCAGGATTGCAGCCAAGTCATCCCGTCTCTGTGAGATTCTTTGTCCTGGTGGCATCTAGTTTCCAATCTGGAACAGGGGATCTTGTTTAGGAGTCTCCCCACTCAAATTGTCCCAAGCAAGGATGCACCTACCCTGGTCTTTGGTCCGCTCAGGAACGTTCTTATCAAATCAACTTCCTAGAGCATTGGGAGCTCATGTATGTACTATGGGCTTTCAGAGATTGGCTGGCCATCAAAGCTGTCCTGATCCAGACTGACAACCAGGTAGCAATGTGGTATGTCAGCAAGCAGGGAGGTACGGGATCGTACCTCCTGTCAGGAAGCAGTCCAGATCTGGTCGTGGGCCCTGTCAACGGGATGATGCTGAGGGCCACATACCTGGCTGGCGGACAGGCTGAGTTGAGCCTTTAGACCCCATGAGTGGTGTCTGGACCAGGGGATAATGAATTGGATATTCCACTTCAGGGGGAGCCCAGACGTAAATCTGTTCACATCCTCCTGCAACAGTAAGGTGTCTCGATTTCTGCTCCCTGTACAGATCAGACTGTAAACCAACGTCGGATGCCCTTGCCCGACATTGGGGCAAGGGTCTTCTGCATGCATATCCTCCTATTCCCATAGTGGCGAAGACTCTTAAATCTTTGAGGACAGAGGAATTATGATCCTCATAGCCCCTCATTAACAGACAGGTCTCATTTCCACTCCTAAGGGAGTTATCCATCCGGAAACCAATCAGTCTGGTGGACTTCCACAGATCGCTTTACGCAGGATTGGTGGAGGTTGTGGCATCCCAACCTCCAGGCCCTGTCGCTCAGTTTGAATGTTGAGAGGTTAATGTTGCAACTACTCAATCTCTGAGGATTAGTCTCTTGTCCTAGTGACTTCGAGAGAGCCTTCCACTAGTAAGTCCTATGGACTAAAGTGGAGTAAGTTTTCTGTGTAGTGTGAGCAGAAGGCCTTTGATACGTTCTCCTGCCCCACAAAAAAACTGCTTGATTACCTCCTACACCTTTTGGAGGCTGGCTTGAAAACAAACTCCATTAGGATCCATCTGAGTGCAATTGGCACATACCATGGTGTAGATGGTACGCCCATCTCTGTACAGCCTATAGTTGTACGTTTCATGCAGTGCCTGCTTCAGTTGAAGCCTCCTGCTGTGTCTTAGGACCTCAGTGTGGTGTTAACTCAGCAGTTGAAAGCTGCTTTTGGGCCGCTGTGTCCCGTGACCTGAATTACCTGACCTGGCAGGTCATATTTTTGATGGTGGCTTCTTCAGCATGCAGGATCAGCGAGCTCCAGGCCTTAGTGACTTGTCCACCTTATACTAAATTTTATGACATTGTGGTCTTGTGCCCGAAGTTCCTGCTTAAGGTGGTGACTGATTTCCATCTTAACCAGTCAATCGTCCTGCCAATATTCTTTCCTAGGCCCCCTTTGCACAAAGGTGAATGAGCACTGCATAATTTGGACTGCAAGCAAGCCTTTGCTGATTATCTGAAGCAAACAGAAGCCCATAGACAGTCCACCCAACTTTTTATTTCTTTTGATAAGAATAGGTTGGGCGTTGCCATTGCCAAACAGACAATATCCAGTTGACTAGCAGATTGCATCTCCTTCTGTTATGCCCAGGCAGGACTGCATCTTGAGGGTCATGTCAAGGCTAATTCTGTCAGAGCAGTTCCTGTGGAGGAGATCTGCAAGGCTGCAATGTGGAGTTCTCTCCACACATTCACATCACATTACTGTCTGGTTAAGAATGGCCAACTCAACAGTAGGTTTGGTCAGTCTGACCTTTGGAACCTGTTTGAGGTGTAGAATCCAACTCTCCCAACCTAAGGCCCGTTGTTTGGGTTCAGGCTGTCTCTCCCTCTGTTACCAACAGCACTGGTGGTGGTGTGCCCATTGGCACCTGTTTAGGTGTCTGTTGGTTCCCTTTTCTGTTGGGGAACAGTCTGTAGCTAGGAATTCACCCATGTGTGAGGACTACCATCCTGCTTGTCCTTGGAGAAAACAGTTACTTACCTGAAATAGGTGTTCTCAGAGGACAGTATGTTAATCCTCATGAAACCTGCCGCCGCCCCCCCCCCCCCCCCCCCCAATGGAGTTGGGTTTCTCCTAATTTTTATGAACAATTTATGTGAATCGTTGTGATCTTCTGTTGGAACGGCGATATATAAAAAGCATAAATGAATAAATACAATTTTCATCGTAATGCTATGTTACGAGACTGAAGAGGGACCCCGCGTGGATGGGTGGTATAGGGCATGCTCATTGTGCCTAGTCTATTGTAGAAACTTTGACACGTTTTCCGCATCTGTCACCCATGTGAGAACTAACATGGCAATGGCAACGCCCAACCTATTCTTATCAAAAGAAATGTTACCTACTAACACCATAACCCTACCACCTTCCCGTACCAACACCCCCTCCACTGGACCTACTCCCACACCCGCTAAAGACTTACAAACCCTACACCTAACCTCTAGCACATAATATGACACATAGCTCTACCGTTCCCATTTTCTCACCCCAATACTTATTTACTACATGCTTATACAGTCTTGTATATAACCTATGTATATGTCAATAATATAACCTATGTAAATTTACCAATGTATATAGATGTCAATAATATAACCTATGTATACGTCAATAATCTCTCGACCCCTGTACATATTACTCCTCTTGTACCTGTTTTCACCCTCCCCCCGCCCCCTCCCCTGTCTCGACCACCCCTACCCCTCTTTCCACAAGTTAGCTAGTTCTTGCTCTGTTTCTGAGCTTTTGTTAAACACTGTTCCTTGTAAAGGCTTTGCCTATATATCCATTGTTGTAAGTTATCTGTAAACCGGCACGATGTGCAAACGGTTGCCGGTATATAAAATTAAATAAATAAAATAAATAACATCCTGCTGTCTTTGGAGAGCACCTGTTACAGGTAAGCAACTGCTTTCTCTGAGGTCAGTAAGACATCTGTCCTCACGAAACCTGCCTGCCTTCCCTTGGCTTCAGTTGTAGTTGCTAAGGTAAAAGACTGGAGGAGACACCTTATGGACACATGTTAGCTGCAAGACCATGTTCAGAGACAGTCAAAGTTCTAGAAATTTTGACTAAATTTCCATGGTGAGCTCTATTGGGTAATGTCACCCAGGTGTAAGGACTGACATCCTGCTGTCCTCTGTGAGAACACCTGTTACAGGAAAGCAATTCTGCTCTCTGCCACTGAACATCAGAATAGCAATTAGTCTGCTAGTCTTTAGAAGACTACTGAATTCATGGCTTTTCAAAACTGCCTTCTCAACATAAGGTGCGTGATGCCTACCCTGTTACTGGTCTCCTAAACTTGAAACATTGGCAATGTACCATAGAAACTAGGAATGTGCAGAAGAAAAAATTTCGTTTCAGTTCAATTTTTTTTCGTTGGGATCCCAATTTGTTTCATTAGTTTCATAGCAAAAAAAAACAACCCAATTCATTTATTAGTTTCATTTGTTTTTCGCTTGCCATTAAAGTCAATGGGGGAAGTATTTGCAGCCTATTTTTGGCTGCAGAATTGGGGTTTTCTTATCAATTCGGATGAAACTTCTGGGGAGCAATCATCAGAATGGGAAAAGAGCTCCAAGGTACTTAGACTGTGGCAAAGTGGCACCAAAGTGGCATGAATAGCCTAAGGCACCATAAAGGGGCAAAGGAGTACCAGGAGTAGCAAGAGTGCTTTAAGAGAGGTGCAAAGCAGCAGCGAGAGTGTCAAAAACACCCCACAGCTTCAAAAGAGAGTACCGATAACAGTTGCATGAACCCTCAAAGGCAGCACGAGAGGCAAAGTGGCATCAACATCCTACAGCACAATGAAGGGGGAACATAGCAAGCAGAAAGGGTGTCAGAAAAAACCACAAGGCACCAATAAAGGGACAAAGCAGCAGAAAGACTAGCATCAACACACTGAGGAACCATGATAGATCAAGAACACCACAAGGAGTAGTCGTCTGGTGTATGGCAGCAAGGCAGAGTGGCAGAAAGTTGATAGGGGCAAGACAGGCTGGCAGAGTGGCGGCTCCGTTGGAGTCTAGTGAGCTCTCGCTGGTCTTTGAAAATCTGGGGGAAAATAACAGATATACAAATGAGAACTTTGAAGGTCAAAGTGGAGAGGGGCTCCATGTGAACAGCAGTTCAACATGGGTCAGCGGTCCTAAGATAGGTGAACCCCGGACAGAACGCGGAAGGGGAGCCGGCGCCACCTCCTTTTCCTCATTGACTACGACCTCAGATCAGACGTGGCAACCTGCTGAATTGACAGAAGAGCACCATGAGGAAGATGAACTTGTTCCAGCTCTTCGTCATTCAGTTGATTACTGCTGCCATACTGCGCGGGGCGAGAAACGGCTGGACCTGAAACTCTTAGTGGTGGATCACTCGGCCTTGTAGTGATGTAAGGGCTGGACGGACAGGCACAGTGGTTGAGGTCAGGTATATGTGCTGGAGCATTTGAGGCAGTTGGAGCTGCTGCAAGGCTTTAAATTGCTTTTATTCATCTTGCCATTCACAGGGAAAATCTGGAAACCCAAGCAAAGGCATGTTTATTTTCAAAAACACTAGCATTTCCATCAACTCTTGTGCCAGCCTTGAGCGGTGAGGGCTCATGATAACCCCCGAAATTGAAAATACACGTTCATTGGGCACATTGGTTGGTGGAAATGACAGATATCGCTGAGCCACTTTGTCTAGGTGTGGCCAGACAGTGGACTTGGTGCCCAATATGCCAGAGGATCTGTCTCCATGTCCTGTGGGCTCTGTGAGATACTGTCACTGACATTTGTGCGGGTGTCTCATTTGCTTGGGTGGGCTAAGAGTCCTTGCTAGCTGCTTTCGCTCTAGCCTGTGCCAGAAGAGATTTTTTAGGGACAACATGGCTTTGGTGTACTGAAGTGGAGGAGGAAGTACTAACTGTTGCTGACAGTGCTGCTCTTGCTTGGGCTTGCACTACTCTCTGAAGTGCCCGCTGTTTCCTCCTCTGCTTTATGCCTAATCTATCTCTGCCTATGGCGCTCCTCTTCACAGACCTTTTCCTAACAGCAGGTTCTTCACAAATGTGAGACAATCAGACTGTAGAGAGAGTTTCCCTTTCACACGGGGATCACAGACTGTGGCGAGCATGTATGTGTGGTGTTTTGTTAAAGGTCCTAATCTCTCTTGCACCTGCTTCTGCAAAATGTCCAGACAACACAGCACCTCTGCTGTCATTCCCTCTTCCTGTTTAAAGCTCTCAATTTTCCTCCAGAATATTAACTATAGGGATGACGTCAGCCAAGGTGGCACTTCTGGAACTCAGCTCCCCCGTGGCATCCTTGAAGGGCTGCAGGATTTTTACCAGCTGACTCATGACTAACCAATCATGATGCCCTAGGGGACTCTGCACACCTATGTCCATTTCCACAGAAAGTTCATGAAGAGGTGTCTGCTGCTCCACTAACCTCTGCAGCCTCATATAGGTGGAATTCCACCGGTGCCAATGTCTTGAATGAGACACTTGTGAGGCATTCCCAAATCAGTCTGCTTTTGTCAGAGAACCTGCCCTGCCTTCACACATATGTGGAAGAACCCTGCTATGTTCCTGCACTTGAATATTAACGTATGCAGGTATTCATTCTCTTGGTGCTTGGTCTCCAACCCCAGAGCTGACCACTACCAGGTGCAGAGTGTGTGCAAAACATTGTATGTTCTGAAAGCCCCCATTGGATATTGCCTTTACCATGTTTGCACCATTGTCTGTGACAAAGAACCCTGCCTGAAGATTCCTATCTCTCGGGTCTAGCTGCCAGCCCACCAGAATCTGTCTGCATGCTAGATTATTGGCTGAGTTATGGGCCTTGTCCGTCAGGTGGGTGTGCAGTAAAGCCCACCTGTGCCCTGATACTTGTTCACTAATAGAGCTGCTGCCTGCCCCTGCCTCAGCCAGGTCCCACCTGTGTGCTGTCAGGGAGAGGTAAGAGTGTGAAGCATTCATGGCAGTCCAGATATCGCAGGTGAAATGCACACTCCCCTCTGCCTTAGCTAGCAGCGCTTGGATGCGACTACGATGCTGGTTGTACAGGCTGGGGATGACTTTTCTGCTAATTGTGGTTCTGGAGGGGACTTTGTAATTTGGAGCTAAGGCCTGCAGCAAACGCTTGAAACCCACATTTTCCACTCCCTACAGGGGCTGATCATTAAGGGCAATCATTTCCCCAATGCTCCTGGTTACAACTTTTGAGGCTGCCTGCCTCCTTCCCCAGGATAGCACTACCGAACACTACCCCATTTCCTCCATGATGGGTTGTCGCTTCTGACGCATGGCAGGGGGCTGCTGGCCTGCCACCTGACTGCTAGGAAGGGGCTGATGGCATGGGATTACTGCTCATTTTCAATCACTTTACGCTGCCTGGAAAAAAGGGTCCCCTGACTGGTCTTGCCACCATCCCCAGATGTCAATACTGTTGAGTGTTGCTTCTGCATATGATGCATCATTCCAGAATTAGATGTCCCACTTGCTTGCCTCTGCTAATATCCTTGGCACAGTAACTACACTGAGCAAAACGTGGGTCCTCCCTCACTTTAAAGTGGCTCCAGATCACAGATTTATTTTGTGATCCCTTCTCTATAGCCTTCAGGGTGGATGCTGGCATTGGAGAAGCAATCACAAACACAGAAGCAACCTCCTCTTGTAAAATCACTCAAATGCAAACAAAAAAAGAGAGGGAAATAGAATATAATCCTATTACCACAAATTGATTCAAGACAAGAGACAATATCATCAGCACATGCTCAAAGAATTGTAATCTGCTGTCTCTCGCCCGCAATGGGCCACAGGCAGTTTTCAGCCTTCTGGGCAATTCTCATATAATCATTTATTGTCTCTTGCTCCAGCCATTCCAAAATTTTTTTCTTTTTTTAAAAGTGCTAGAATTTAAAGCATCTACTAATACAAAATGTATGAAAACCTAATAACTATTATTAAAATCGAATACTTAGCCAAACTGATGATCACTCAAAAATCCAAATTGAAAACTTTCAAACTCTCACCCAACATGGGCAATGTTTAGACTAAAACAGTCTTCTTCAGGGGAAATCCTTTTTCATAATAATGGCAAAATATTCTCAGATCCCGACAATACTGAATGTCTCTCAAAAGATCTCAACATGGAGACTCTGAGTAAATTCTAGCCCTTTAAAAAAAAAAAAGAAAAAAAATATTTTTTTGAATGGTTGGAGCAAGAGACAATAAATGATTATATGAGAATTGCCCAGAAGGCTGAAAACTGCCTGCGGCCCATTGCGGGCGAGAGACAGCAGTTTATAATTCTTTGAGCATGTGCTGATGATATTGTCTCTTGTCTTGAATCAATTTGTGGTAATAGGATTATGTTCTATTTCCCTCTCTTTTTTTGCTTATATTAGAGAAGCAATGCCAGAGGCATCAGTCACACTCTGTGCCTGCGCTGACTGCTCTTCCTCCTCATCATCAGTTTCCTCTTTCTCCTCCAGCACTGAAGTGGAGGCTAAGACAGAACTAACTAATCTTCCTAAACCTTCTTCAGCTATTAATTCTTCCATTCTGATGAAGGGAATTCCCATACAAGATAATTCTTCATCTGAATCAGAAGCAAACACTGACTGCACTACATAGTCAGTGCTAACTAGAGTCTGCTGTCGCACTGCTGCTTTTGGGTCTAGCTCCTTTTGTCTTGGATGGCTCAGCCTCCCCTTCCCTCACCTCCAAAACAGGGTCAGAAACAGGTGGTGGCATTGCATCATGTTTAAATTTAAGTTGTTTTCTGGATGGAACGGCCTGCCCCTCCAGAGTTTTTAGATTGGAACAGGTCCCTTTTTAACTTTAATGGGGGACTGCCTTTTGAAGTGCCTCCTCTGCCAGTGCCAATCACTCAACCACGTCTACCTTTCCCTGACATCATGGATTTAATCAGTGTGTAATGGTGTATGTTCCAAATAAAGCAATACTAAAACACCGTAATAGAATCGCTGAAAGTAATATTTTTGTGTAACTTGTGGATACCTCATAAACTTCACATGGGCTAATATTAAGAAGCCTCACGCTCGGGTTCTGCAGCATATTAACGTGCTGCTATGCATGTCAATTACAATGTCTTTTGACTATGCACCCACTTTTATAATCATCGGTAACCACATAGTTTACATTTTTTGCTCTTTAAATTTTCATTCTTTTTATAGTTATGCAGATAAAGCTGGACACTTATCTGAGCTAGTCTGGACAGTTTATAATAACTGCCAGAGTTAAGCTGAAGCCGTGCAGCAGTATATGCAGAGAGACAGTGACTCAAAACACCGCACTATTCCTCCACCCCTGATGAAACATGTATCGGGTTGGGTTTATGAGGTATCCACAAGTTACACAAAAATATTACTTTCAGCGATTCTATAACGGTGTTTTATTATTACTTTATCATGGATTTAATGTCACTACCTACTAGAGATTTCAATTAAAAGGATTATTTCTTTATTGGTGACCGAACACCTCTGTACCAATATATGTGAGTGTGGAAAACTACACACAGTGCAGTGCCTTGCTGTATACAACTGAGACTGCTCTGTGTGCACAAAAACTGAAACTCTAGATAAAACACTGGAAGCCTCAGCCTGACTATTCCTGCTGTGAGTCTGCAAGCCAGCAAATTCCTACAGAACTCACTGTGATGTTGCTTAAAGTTGTACAATGAATGCCCACTACCAGTCTCACTATCTCCCACCCACACCACCCAAACCCTGCCTGCAACCTACCCCAGGGGGGTAAGATCAGCAGCAAAATGCCACTGCTGGCAGCTTGTCTCACTGGGTGAGACAGACAGTCTGAGTTCAATTTAAAAAAAACAAAAAAAACTTCAGTAAAAGCCTGGTTGCCTGGCAGGTACAGCAGCAAAAAAGAACAAATATCTTCTTCAGCAATAGCAATTTGTAGCAATAGCAATTGAATAAAGATTTGAGACACTATGAGAGAGCTCAAACAGCAAACAACCTTCTCAGATAGAATCCAAGAAGAAAGTACAGTGTGGTATACTAGCTCAAGGTAGAAAATACAGCAGGAACAGCATCACAAAGCAGTGATGTTTCATTCGTGGGGGATTGCCATTCGTTTCGCGGACCCACAAATCAAACTAATAGGGACATATTTGTTGCAGATGCCACATTCGTTGAAAACTAATGCACATCCCTAATAGAAACTGCATATGAAAGCGTCTACCCTGTCCACCCTTTATCTGTACCTTTTTTATCTAATTGATTTCATTTTATATCTATTTTTCATTTTATTTCATTTATGTCCCTGTTACATGATGATCCTCTACCTTTACTTACTTTACATTTTTATCAGCTGTAACTTGCTTTGAGCTCTTCTAATGGGAAAAGTGTGAAATTAATAAACTACATTGATCTGTGATTCCTCTGAGCTGTTATTACAGGGGGCACATTTGGAAATTAGTAACTTTACTTTCTCCATTGTAACATATGTGGATACATTATGTGAAAAGTGGATTTATTTGCCAATAACGTTATAAGTGTTCTGCTATCTATTAGATAAATGAGGCTTGACCGACGTGCCACAAATGTGCAGTAGAGAGCAGCTCTACTGCGCATGTGCGGATGAGCACGTCGGTCAAAGCAGAGCATCAGCTCTTTGAAAACATGGCGGCGAGGGGCGGTAGCGGCGGCGCGCGAGGGAGGAGGGACCTCCCCCGGAGATCTTCCGTTTGTGCCATCCGAAGGGGTTGTGAATGAGCTGAGAGAGGGGGAGAGACTGAGGGGAGGGGAGGAAGTGACTGAGGGGAGGGGGAGGGAGAATAGAGGGTGAAGGGGAAGGAAATGGACCGAAAATTTTTTTTTAATGTAGCCCGTTGTTATGGGCTTAACGGCTAGTAAGGTTATAAGCTATGCCGTCCCTATGCTACTTATTGATTTACTGGCTTCAGTTTATAATGAAAGTTTTTGTTTTGTTTTTTTTTTACATAAATTTGTAATGGAAGCTAGTTTCTTGGCCTATTTTGTCATACTTGCTTTCATATGACATTTAATTTGGAGATACCATGTAATGGCAAAGAGGTTCTTGAATTGGTAGGTTTTCATATAGCATTTCATAGTGCCTTACATTTTTTCACTTTTGGTAGAAATTGTTTTATTTATGCCTTCCCCTATTTCTGAATGCCCCATCTGCCTGGGAAATTTGTCCCATTTCTTAAGAGCTGGTGGAAGTGTCTTCTATGAATATTGGCAGGCATTGTTCCTATACCATCAATTCTTTTTCCTGTTATTGTCCAAAGAAACCGAATTTGAAGCACTCATATTTTTTTTTTTGAGAAATTTACATTGGTATACTGCAGTGCAGTGACAATTTTGTCTGCAGTCTTTGAAAACCAAGAGGTTGTAATCCAGACTACAGTTTATGCTTTATCCTTCTCTCATATTACACTGACCTAATGAAGGGTGTACAATTCTCAAATGCTAGTCAGATTTATTCTACTAAAACTGTATCACCCATAGATTGTTTCTTGATTTTCTTGCTTTGTGTATAATACAACAGCCATGCCATTCATCTCAAATGATCTTCATGTATACAAGAGAAGTTTGTTCTTTATGACTTGGTGGTTAGAGGGTTATTTAAGTAATTATTGCCATATTAGATTTGCTGTCTTAAATACCTATTCTATACTATTATGCAACATTTTAGGCATCCCTGGTCAAATTGTATGTTTCAGTGAATCTTGAAATACATGGAATAAGGCACAACTTCAACATGACATCTTTCTAAAATTTTGAATACAAAATTACTACATTTTTAATGTTAAAATTTAAACTGAATATGGCATGAGGAAAAATTTGGACACCTTTCAGTTGAGTCATTACTATGTATTTTCAAAATGTGAAAAGGCCCAAAACATTTCTCATTTAAGCCTTCAGTTAGTCCAATGAAGACAATTCCACAGTTGCAAAAATACTCTGACCCTTCTAACCTCTCAGGTGGTTGTTATTCTCTCTACTCTAACATCCATTCGCTCGTCTAAGCAGCTGTCTGAGCATTTGAAAATGAAGATACTATAATTCACTCTTAGAAAGCAGAGAGGCTATAAAATATCTCTAAATGCTTCCAATTAGTAAGTTACTGTGAAAAATTAAGAAATGGAAATTATAGTATCTTGTGTAGTTGTAGTCACGGGTCAATTTTTGTTTCATCAGTCTAAAGCCCTTAGTTCCAAAAGGTTTTCAAAGTTTTGTTTTGCGTACTTTAGATGATGACTTTTGTGATGAGGTAATAGAAGAGATTTCCTTCTGACTCTCTGAATGTTGTGTAAGCTACTCTGTACTATGGGCATATCCTGCAGTGTCGGCTAAACTTTTCACTGTCATTTGCAGTGATCCATGAATTCAGTTTTGCAGATGTGATCTTTTTTCAGGGAGTTGAAACATTTTTCTTGGTCTTCCAGGTCTTGCCTTGACTTCAGCATTTCATAACAATGTTTGACAGTTGAAATTGCTAGCAGGAAGCATTTAGAGATTTTTTTTTAATAACATTTCCTTGCTTGGTAAGCATGAGTTATATTTATTTTCAAATACTTAGCAAATAGTAATTTTGCATTAATTGCAGAAATATATCATGTTTATCTTTGTATCAAGTAGAGGTTATATCTGCTTCTGTTCACTTAGATATTCATTGAAACAGATTGACCATGGGTGCTTAAACCTTTGCATACAACTGCACATTGGAACAGTAATCATCGTTGAACAAGCAAAGATGGTTTATAAATCCGCCGCAGGCCCCAAACAGTGGAACTTGCTTCCTCCTGAACGCAGGCTGATTCATTGCCCTACCACATTCAAGAAGAGACTCAAGACATGGCTATTCGTTCAAGCTTTCCCATAATGTTCTTGAGTCATCCGCAGCCTCCACCGTCACAGATTATAGCTGCCACAGACTGCCACAGACTTTAACTACCCTTGACTTTAGCATATATTCTCTCAACCACAGTAGCCTCTCCCCACCATCCATTACTTAATTCCCTCCCATTGTAGCCTTACCCTTTTATCCAATTCATTGTATGGCTTACATGTTACATTGTTGCTCTTCCCTACATTGTTGCTCTTCCCAGTCATGTTCACATTGTTCTCTTCCCAGTTATGTTCTCCAAGTTGTTCACATCCTTGTTTATTGTAAAACATATTTTTCAGTATGTGCTACTTGTAATGTAAACCGGAATGATAAGTAACCCTGTTACTTGAATTTCGTTATAAAAAAATAAAAAATAAATGTGATAGTTTCATGAATCCCTTGTGTTTTAGGTAGAGGAGTGCGTCTGTACTATATTGGTGGAGAAGTTTTTGCTGAATGCTTAAGCGACAGCGCCATTTTTGTCCAGAGCCCCAACTGTAACCAGAGATATGGTTGGCATCCTGCTACTGTATGTAAAATTCCACCTGGTAAGTTCAACAAATATATCCCTGTGTACTTGGATGCATGTTAATTGGCTCTATTTTTACCTCTGTATCACTGGGAGCCCTGTAGCAGTTTCTTGTTTACTCCCCTCTTTTAGATTCTGTTCAGTATTTGTTTGTTTGGATCTTTTGGTCTGTTTCCATTGTTTGATATTGACCTGCCTTGACTGCTCTCCGTGTATCTAAATTCTTTCCTGCTTTTTATCTGTTGGCCTTAAAACTTGCCTGTATCTTCAACAGCTGCATCCTAGTATCTTTTCAAGATGTTCCACATGTATAGATTTTGTTTGCTTAGGGTCCCATTGTGGTGGTGCTGGATACAAGATCTACCAGAAGACATTCTTAGGGGCACACCTACCAGGATAAGTTTCAAGCTGGTTTGAAACTGAAAAAGTTATTCTAGAGGAAGCTCTTAACAGTATGATCTGGTTCTGTTTTTGAAGCTCTCAGCTTTTAAAGCAGCTTGAAATGATTGAGCCAGTAGTACTTAGTTCTGTTGTAAGAAACTGGGGAAAGGGGGTGTGGAATTTGAAGGATTTCTTGGCACTATAGTATCTGTGTGGATGTATTGAAACATTTTGGCTGAGGCCTCTGTATAGATCTTTTCCATTAATGTACCATCCTGAAACCAATCTTTTGAACCATACCTCCTAATACTGGTGGTAAAAGCATGGCCTGGAATGTAGCCATGTACAGAGCAGGGATTTCTCTTGCTTGGCTGAATAGGTGTCTTCATGGATACCTTGGATGTATCCTGTCTTCATCCTGTAAATTTCAGAGCTCACATTTGGTAGTATTCCCCATTCTCCCAGGACAAGCAGGATAGTAGTCCTCACAGATGGGTGACATCAGAGCCCTATCTCGGAACAACTTTTGTCAAAGTTTCTAGAACTTTGACTGGCACACTGAGCATGCCCAGCATGCCACCAACCCCGTGGCCACATGGGGTCCCCCTTAGTCTCTTTTTTTCCGTGCAGTGGTTGCCTTGCGGTTAGTGGAGCTCTGTGAGAATTTTCTTTCCTCCCACTATTCCTCACAGAATAATTTGAAGTTTTCTTCAAGTTTTTACCCACTCCAGGGTCCCCCGTCGTGCACAAATTCCTTCGGCTTCCGATAAATTCATCTCGCGCTTTTGCAGTCTGTTTCTGGCTGGCGAATGGCCACCAACCGTATGCCACCGGTTTTGGGAAGTGCCTGGAGTGTCCGTGGACTGTCCATAACGACCCACACATCTGTGTCCTGTCTCAGGCCTTCCCATGATATCTGTCGGTGTCCCAGCTGTGCTCAGATGACCCCCAAAGGCCGGTGCACCTGCCTGCACAAGATGGAGCACTTTGATTCTAAGCATTCTGCTCCATTGACTCCTGTGCTGGGTGCATCAAGTCATGGGGATCAAACTGACTCGGGACCTTCCCCATCGAAGCCCCACCGAGCAGCCCAAGTGTGGGAGACCACCCCTCACTGGCATCTAGTCAATCGAAGGCTTCGGCATAGTCATCCTCTGCGCCAGAGAAGGACCGGGCCGAGCATGGTGGGAAGCATAGACACCAGCACAGAAGGTAGTCACCGTCCGGTGCCGGCACAGACATTTTAGGGGCATCTGTCTTGGCCGAACTCCATCCAAAGAGTCCCCGAGGAGAGGAGGTCCCATCCTCTAGACCTGTGAGCCCAGGGCGTTCCTCACAGGTCTAGAGGAGGATGCCAGGCATTGAGCCTCCACATCCGCCCCCCCTCTCCGTGGACGCTCCGGTGACGCCCATCGTGCCTTCTACTCCAGGGTCGGTTTTCTCCGCACCCTTGTTCCGTGTGGTCTAACAGGCAGTGCATAATGCCCTTCAGGGCCGGCCCCCGAATCGTTACCTCTCCTGAAAAGGCTGGACGTGCTGCTCTGTGCCTTGCCAACTGGCATCCAGAAAGCAGAAACCAGTCCCCTTTGGCCGCACCGTCCAAACCACCTGTGGGAGGTCGTCTCTGCCACTTCAACAATTGGTTCCCAATTACCACTTACCAATGAGTATTGTCCATCATGGCATACGATTATCGCCTGAGTCTCCTCACTGTTCCTCCAGACTCACTGCCCTCCCCAGCGTGTGGAGCCTTGTAGAACACGCAATGACCCTCTAGTTAGAACTCTCGGCCGTGCTCCAGTTCAGAGCCGTGGAATCTGTTCCCAGGGCTCAGCGGAGACTAGGGTTCTATTCCCAGTATTTTCTTATCCCAAAGAGAACAGGTGGCCTCTGTCCCATCCTCTATCTTCGAGCCTTAAACAGGTTCCTTCGCATAAAACAGTTCAGAATGGTATCCCTGGGCACTCTACTTCTGCTTCTGAATCAAGGAGAATGGCTCTGCTATCTGGATCTACAGGATGCTTACGCGCACATTGCGATTTTTTCCACCTCATCGCAAATATCTACGCTTCGTCGTAGGCTGCCGACACTTCCAGTACAGGGTTCTCCCCTTTGGGCTAACCTCCACGCCCCGTGTCTCCACAAAGTGCCTGGCAGTGGTGAGAGCACAGTTACGCCGGAACGGGGTACATGTGTTCCCATATCTGGACAATTGGTTCATCAAGAGTTCGTCAAGCGGCGCTCTTCAGTCCCTCAACATGACGTTAAGCCTCCTCCAGTCACTGGGTTTCCTCGTGAACTACCCGAAATCCAAGCTGACACCGTCCCAGCGACCGACCTTCATCGGAGCAGACTGGACACCACGGTGGCCAAGGTGTTCCTTCCCAATGAACACATAGCCACCCTGACCGGGCTGGCCACATTCATCCATTGCCGATGGATGGCCTCTACCTACCTGCTCCTGAAGTTGGTGGGCTACATGGCATCGTCTGTGCATGTCACCCTAATGGCCCGCCTAGCCATGAGGGTCACACAATGGACCCTGCGGTCTCAGTGGCATCAAGCCACTCAAACTCTCTGCAATGATCCAGATAACCAACCCACTCCAGCTTTCCCTCGCCTGGTGGGAGCAGGAATCCAACTTGAGCAAGGGACTTCCCTTTCAGCCACGGCTGCTCAGGTAACCTTGACCACAGACGCCTCCAACCTAGACTGGGGAGCCCATGTCAACGGCCAACAAAACAAGGGCTATGGTTGAGAGCCGAGGTGGCCTGCTAGATAAACTTCTTGGAACTCCGGGCAATTCAGTATGCCTTCTACGCATTCCAGGATTACCTGTCCAACAAGGCCATCTTGATCCAGATGGACAACTAGGTAGCCATGTGATACATGAACAAACGGGGGCACAGGCTTTTATCTCCTCTGCCAAGAGGCAGTGCAGATTTGGGCCTGGGCCCTGTCGCGTTCCATGCTCCTGCGGGCCATCTACCTGGCGGGCACCGAGAATGTAGTAGCAGACAGACTCAGCCAGACGTTCCAGCCCCACGAGTGGTCCCTGAACCCCTGTGTAGCGGACAGGATCTTCCGCCAGTGGGGTCAGCCGGACGTAGATCTTTTAGCGTCCTCGCAGAACCACAAGGTAGGCAGATTCTGCTCCCTGCACAGGAACCGAACGAGACCAGCCGTGGATACCTTCACCTGCTCCTGAAGCGGGAGCCTCCTATATGCATACCTTCCGATTCCGCTAATAGGCAAGACTCTCGTGAAGCTACAGCAGGACCATGGCTCCATGATCCTCATAGCCCTGCATTGGCCGCGTCAGGTCTGGTTTCCCATTCTCTGCAACCTCTGTCCAGGAGCCCATTCGCCTGGGCACCTCGCCTGACATCATCACGCAGGATCAAGGCAGACTGCGCCACCCAAACCTCCGGTCACTGTCCTTAACAGCGTGGATGTTAAAAGGCTAATTCTACGATCCTTCAACCTTTCTGATTATATCTTGCAAATCCTCGTAGCTTCGCGGAAGCCTTCCACGCGAAAGTCATACAGTGCAAAGTAGAGGAGGTTCTCGTCCTGGTGTACGCATGAGGGTCTTGACCCTTTCTCTTGCCCCACTCTTAAGCTTTTGGACTACCTTTGGTGCCTCTCGAAGTCTGGTCTACAGACTACCTCAATCCGGGTACATCTGAGTGCCATCAGCGCCTACCACCATGGAGTGGACGACACTCCAGTATCGGTGCAACCCTTAGTGCGGCACTTCATGAGAGGCTTACTACAACTGAAGCCTCCACTACGTCCCCCTGTTTTGGCCTGGGACCTCAACATATAATGCTGCCTTGGCTCCTGCGAGTTCAAACACCTCACCTGGAAGGTTATCTTCCTAGTGGCAGTTACTTCTGCTCGTAGAGTCAGTGAGCTGCAGGCCTTGGTGACCTATACGCCTTACACGAGGATCTTCCACGACAGGTTGGTGTTGCGCACTCACCCTAAGTTCCTGCCGAAGATAGTGACTGACTTCAACCTAAATCAGTCCATCATGTTGCCCACCTTTTTTCCAAGGCCACACACTCATCCAGGTGAGCGGGCTCTGCATACCTTGCGCTTCAAGCGTGCTCTCGCCTTTTATTTAGACTGCACTGCAGCCCTCAGGCAGTCCACCCAACTTTGTTCCTTTGACAAAAATAGACTCTGAGTTGCGGTGGGCAAGCAGACAGTCTAACTGGTTAGCAAACTATATTGCTTTCTGCTACCAGCAAGCAGGCCTTGCGCTCGAGGGATGAGTGAAAGCGCACTCAGTGAGGACAATGGCAGCGTCTGTGGCGCACTTCTGGGAAGTTCCTATTGCCAAAATCTGCAGGACCGCAACGTGGAGCTCCCTCCACACCTTCGCTGCCCATTACTGCCTGGACAAGGATGGTCGACAGGACAGCATCTTTGGCCAGTCTGTCCTTTTGTAATTTGCTTCTAGTGTAAGAACCCAACTCTTCCTTCCTAGGGCCCAGTGTGATATTCAGGCTACCTTGTTGTTGCCAACAGCACCCCAGTTGTGCTTGTTGCACATTATTGGGTGACTGTTGGTAGGGTATTCTGATAGCAGCCTGCAGCTTGCTATTCACCCTTCTGTGAGGGCTACCATCCTGCTTGTCCTGGGAGAAAGCAGAGTTGCTTATCTGTAACAGATGTTCTACCAGAACAGCAGGATGTTAGTCCTCGCGAAACCCGCCCGCCACCCCACGTAGTTGGATTTGCCTACATTTTGTTGTGTTTATTTTTCGCTCATACTTTTCTATTATAAAACAAGACTGAAGGGGCACCCTGTGTGTGGCCATGGGGTTGGTGGCATGTTCAGTGTGCCAGTCAAAGTTCTAGAAACTTTGACAAGTGTTCTGTGAAAGGGCTTCACCTAAAACATGGGAGTGATTTATGAAACAGATGTATTTTTTTGTAAAGGTTTAAACCATTTCTGTCCATTGCAGAATTAGACTTGTTCTACAACTGCTTGTGTACGCTAAATTGGATTTTTGTAATTCTGTTTACATTGGTTTAAATGTCAAATTGATAAGGGCTTAACAGATGGTTCACAATTTGATTGTGAGTTTTTACTGGTGTTTGTTCTCATAATCATAACTTCTGTTTTGAAATCCTTACATTGGTTACCTGTTGCATCACACGCAAAATACAAGGTAGCCATGATTGTTCATAAAGTATTAAATAATGAAGCCCCTCTTTGTATTGGTTCTTTCTTAAGGATATATCAGCTTGTGTGCAATCTTCATTCTTGTAGTTAGGGATACTAGAGGTCCCTTATTTTAAACTAGCAACTGTACCAGTTCTACACCCGGGCGGCAAGCCTTTTTATTGGCACATATACTCTTGTATGGAAGCTGAAAAGGAAAAACGAAATTTTCACCCAGGGCAAGGGACGTGGAGGCACATTTGCTAAAGCCAGGGCTGGCAAAGTTTATTTACCAAGCTCTCTCTCTCGCACTCCCCCACACCCCCTCTCCTCTCTCACACACATTCTCTCTCACCAGCATCCCCCAACCTACCCTCTCTTACCTCCCATGCTCTCTCTCACCCTCCCCGCCCCCCTCTTACCAACCATGCTCTGTCACCCCCTTCTCTCACACACATTCTCTCTCACCAGGCATTCCCCCCCCCCCATGCTCTTTCTCACACCCTCCTGCTCTCTCACCCTCCCCTCCCCGGCATGCTGAGGCACACGCTCCGTTCGCGGCGAAGATGAAGGCACGCCGTTCGCGGCACACGTGGGGCCTTCCATTTTCGCCGCGAATAGCACACCGGGCCTTCATCTTCGCCGTGAATGGAGCGTGTGCCACGGGACACGCTCCGTTCGCAGCATGCCGGGGTCTCCTCTGCTATTTTCTGCCTGTCCCGCGATGGCCGCTGTCCTTCCGGTTTTGAATAGTCTTCCGGCGAGGGAGGAAATCGTCGGCGAGGGAGGAAATCGTCGGCGAGGGAGGAATTCTGTGCAAAATCTGCATTCCGCAGTAGCGCTGAATTCCCCCAGGAGTACCTCTTGTAGCTGGTGTGGTGACATGGCCGCTGTACAGCGTGTTTGAGCCTCCAAGGCGGCCAGGGAGCCGCCTACGCCATCTATCGGCGGGCTGGGGAACATGCATGAGCATTGACGGACACACTACCAAGCCTGATTATATTATGGATTAGTCTGCCTTAATGAGGGATGGGAACGTTTTCAGTCATATGTCCAACATAGAACGCATTGCCAGCTCATCATGTGATAGAATGCCATAAGTTCAAGAAAATTCTGAAAACTTATTTCAACAGGCTTTTGACATAGTTGGTCAGTAAAGTCCAGGCGCATTTTTGATTTAAGAGCATTGGATGATCAGTTGTGTTTTTAATATATGTCTGTTTTATTATGAATGTTTGTATCTCACTACAAACAGGATAGTGAATATTATATTTGTATTAATTCATTTTTCATAAGATATGGTCATTTAAATAACTTGGGTAGCACCTGTCCAGGTGAGGATATTTTCCAGAGTTTGAAATTTGTAGATGTCTGACGCCTCCATTTTTTACTGATTGAGTCATTAAAATAGCTCCAATGACTGACCTGGTTACCTGAAACAGTCATAGAAATATAGACAGAAAAGGACCAAATGGTCTATCCAGTCTGCCCTGGGTTTTGCCTCCCTGCCAGCAGATGGAGACAGAGAAAGTTTCACTGATACTGTACATAACCCAGTGTGCCACTTGTAGTCCCTCTTCTCTAGCAGATGGTAGATGTCTGGAGAAAGCGAAAAAAAACCAGATTGACACAATTTCCTGATCCTCTCAGGGGGTTGTGAGGTCCTGGTGGAGCCATCCCCCTGGTTTGAGGCAGAAAAGCAGGGGATTGGTGACCCTTCTAATAACTCTGTCCAGAGGTCCGTGAGGTGGACATCTGGTGGTCCAGATCCTTCATCCCCTACGAGAAAGCAGTGGGACCTGCTGGCAGTTCTGCACTAAATCCCAGTGGAGCAGGGAAGTAGCCCTTTTATATGGTTTGTTCTGAACTGGGTCGCTGAAGTTTGGCAAAAAGACTGAATAGCCAGTGGTCTGGCTCTTTTCTGATCTACCATGCGGCCTGTGCTCCTGGAACCTGAACCTCTGCACCAAAAGAAAGTATTGGTTTCTGTGTATCTTTTATTTGTTCTCAGAGTTAAAAAATAAATAAATAAAATGAAATAAAAAAACAAAGAACCAGGTGAAGGAATCTGTGCAGCAGCGAGGTTCCAGGGAGGGAAGCTACCTCAGCAGCTCAGGGAACTAGCGATGGTTTTTTTCAGCAGCTTCTCTGCCTGCGAAGGAGACCAGGTGTCAGCTGCATAGCGCTGAAGGACTGTTCCCTCTGCTTGCCATTAAGGTGCTGGTGGTGCTGTGGATGCGGGGAGGAATGGTGTGTGCATGCAGCAAAAGTGTTCTGGGGTCTGCGTCAAGCATGATCGCACTGGTAGAACAAGCTTCACAGGTGACGGGGTCTAGCATTGAGGCTTTACCAGTCAGCGTAGAAACAGCGGCCATTTTCAATTCCCTAGCAGCTTCGGCGGAAGAGGAAGGGGAATCCCCTCCTCTGCTATTGCCGGCGGTTCCCTGTCGTGCAGAGGCACTTGCACTAAGGAGGAGACTCTTGTTCTGGTAGAGGTCTTCTGGTTTTAATTTGCTTAGGCATAAGGCATGTTTAGCAAGATACTGGCTCTTGGCTCCAGTCTCCATGGATTCTCAGCCTATCAAGAGGCCTGAGCTGTTGAGAAGCTCTTCAGGCCAATGATTTTCGGTGCCGGATGTTAAACTGATCCAGACCTTAAATGCAGGCAGGCTTTACTTAGCCATGTGGTAGGCCTCTGCAGCAGTTTCTTTCTCGTGTATGTAGGTGTGTGCACGCATTCTCACCGTGTGCATGTGCTGGGACCTGGGCGTGTAAGGCCGCGGCCTAGATTTGAGCGTGTACCTCTGCAACCTAAACTTGAGTGCGCTTTTGCACAGCTACTTGTGCATGTACACCTAGATGGCATTGGTATGCACACAGGCCTTGAGCCGAAGTTCAGAAGAGCTAGGCGCCGGGGATAAACAGGTCCAAGCGCTTTGCTGTCTGTGAGGCTTACTGTCTGATAGCAGTTCAGTCCTCACTCTCTCGATTTGTGTCAGCGCTGTTTAGATGTTCAAAGTGACTTGACTACTACAGCTTTTGCCCATTTTGGGACGTCCCCTCAGCCTATGGTGTCTCTGGAGGAAGAGTGGAGTGGGAGACGAAGCAATGGTCAGTTCTCCTCCCTTGTTCTCGAAGGCAGAAGCTTCCCCGAAAGAGGTTGGAGAGTGCACTGTTAAGCCTATGGACTCCAGTATAGATCCATCCTCCTCCTGGGTGGTATGTTTCCAGGGCCTGCAGACCTTTCTGCAGGGGTGCCCAACAAAGGCAAAGCAACCTACTATGTAGGGATCCTGTACCTGGGCCTCCCATTTGTCAGTCATGGCGGGCAAATGCTGCAGGGAAGCTGTCCCTGGTAATGTTCAAGGGGGTGAGGATCATGATATATCTGAGGATTCTGATGGCTTTCTTGCTTCCAGAAGAGGGTGAAATTGTGTATGATTGAAAGCCACTTAAGACTCAGCTCATATTTTTTTCTTTTTTACACAGATATGTCTTGCTGAGTTTGTTGGATCAGACCCTGAACATGCTTAGTGAGGCTGGAGGTCAATTTTAAGTTAAGCATCCTGTCTCTTCCCCACCCCCAATATCCAATTCAAGAGATATTGGATTTAATGAAGATAAATGCAGCTGTCAATGTTCCACATGGAAACTCTTGAGGTCCGTCATCGTGGTGGTACGCAAGGGAGAGTTCTTGGCATCTCTTGCCTTGATAGAGGCATATCTGCACATGGCCATCAGGCCGGAGCACCTGAGGTTCATAGTCCTAAGGGAACATTTTTTTATTCGAGCCCTTCCCTCTGGTTGGCAACGGTTCCATGTACCTTCACCAAGGTGATGGTGGTGGGGCAGCCACATTGCAAAAGGAGGGTGTGTTGGTGTTTCTGTATCTGGATAACTGGCTTATTCATGCAAAATCCAAATTATCTCTGCCGACAATCAGTACAAAAGATACCGATGTGCTTGAAGTCTCTAGGATGGGTGGTGAGCCTAGCAACAAACCATTTAGGTCTCTTACAAACTTTGGAATATCTGGGAGCTCCGTTCAACACTGACAGACTGTTTCTCATGAGAGATTGCTGAAATTGCAGAGTCAGATTAGGCTTCTGCTAGAGCTTTGGTGCCCAGGGTCTGGGACTGTTTACAGGTCTGGGTTCTATGGCATCAACATTGGAATTAATGCATTGGGTGTTTGCACCTATGCAGCCTCTGCAGGGGGATCTTCTCCCACTGCAATCTTTATTTGAAGAATTTTATCTTCCTCTTCTGTTAGAGGGGGAAGCAAAGGACAGTCTTTTGTAGTGTTGATTTTATCAGTCTCATGTGGTTGGAGATTCCGAATTGGATAATAGTCACCACCGAAGCAAGCCTCTCTGGATGGAGGGCAGTATGGCAAGAACAGTTGGCTCAGGGCCAGTGGTCAAAACAGGAGGTATTATGGCCTATCAGTTGGTTAGAGATGAGCAGTGCATTTCACGTTTCTTGCCTGACTGTCAAGGTTACGTGGTCATCCAGTATGGATCCTATCAGACAATGAGACGACGGTGGACTACATCAGCCATCAAAGCAGAACCAAGAATCAGTCACCGGCTTAAGAGGCCCGGAAGTTGATTCTCTGGGCAGAACAGCACTTAGAGTGGCTGGAAGCGTCTCACATCGCCAGAGTGAACAGCATTCAGGTGGATTTTATCAGTTGGAGAAAGTTAGACCCCAGGGAATAGGAGCTGTCATAGGCAGCAATGTCTCATTCACGGAAGATGGGGCTATCCCGATGAAAGAATACCAAGGGATTCTTTTTTGTCTTCCCTCCCATGGCCTCTGGTGGACAAGGGATTATGGCGGATAGAGAAGCATCTAGGCAAAGTGATCCTGGTAGCTCCAAAGTGGCCACATCGACCGTGCTTCCCAGATTTGATCAATGTGGCTATAGACAGGCCCCTGAAGTTCAGACATCGGTCGACTGTTTTCCACCAGGGCCCAATATTTTGGGGTCAAGTGGCTCACTTCTGTCTTATGGTTTCACTTCTGAGAGGAAAAAACTGAGATGGAGGATATTCTGAAGCGGTTATTTCCACTTTCTACATCCTTGATGTGTGTGCAAATTTGTAGGATCTTAGAGTCCTGATCTGCTCTTCAGAGTGCAGCCTCAGTCTGTTTAGGCTACAGCGTTGCATATTTTGGCTTTTATATAGAAAGGTTCTGGTCCAGGGACTGGCCTTTAACTCTGAGTGTCCAGGTAGCAACATTGGATTGTCTCCAGCTTAAGGTGCAAGGTCATCCTCTGTCCGCACATTCGTATGTTCTATGGTTACTTCAGGGAGCTAAGAACTTGCGTCCTCTGGTACGGAACATTTTTCCATCTTGGAATCTGAATTTAGTCCTTAGAGGATTGTGTGAGGCTTGGCTTGATGAACCAATAAAGAGTTTGGTTTGAATCACTAAAGAGAGCTGCAATTAAGGACTTGACTCTTGGCTATTTGTTCAGCCAGGAGAATTTCAGAGCTCCAGGTGCTGTCATGTCAAGATCCTTTCCTACAGATGTCTGATTCAGGGGTATCTTTATGCATGGGGCCTTCTTTTTTTCTGCCTGAGGTAATCTTGGCGTTCCATCTTAAACGGTAGAGCTTCCAGTTTATATGTATTTGGACTGCCCTGCGCCTCATGCAGGGGAGCTTTGGCTCTTAATTGGAGGCATTCATTATTGAGGTATCTAAAGGTCACATGACTTCCATAGATTGTATCACTTCCTTTGTAGATTGTATCACCTCCTTTGAACTGTGAAGTTGTCCATAGAAGGGAAATAAGTCATCTAAGGCTAAGATTGTGCAGTGGCTGAAGGCAGCAATCGAGTTGGCTTACATTTCTAAAGGGTGCCAGCTGCCAGGGGTTTAGGGGCGCACTTGATGCATTCTCAGTCAACTTCCTGGGCTGAGTCGTAGTAGGTGTCTCCTCATGAAATTTGCAGGACTGCTACTGAGAAGTTGCCCACTTTTGCTAGACATTATCAATTGGATGTCGGGGCTTCGGCTTCCATGTGCTTTAGTTGAGTGTTCTAGAGTGGAACTCTCCACGTCCCACCCAATTTAAGGGGTGCTTAGGGTATCCTGGAGTCTGGACTGATCTGGGTACGTACATGGAAAAGAAAATTGATCTTTACCTGCTAATTTTCATTCCTATAGTACCATAGATCAGTCCAGAGACCTGCCCATTTACCGGGGAGGGGAGAGTCTGCCACTCGTGCTGTTACTTTGTATATAGTGCGGAGTTGTTGGAGACTTTCAATGCTGATCACATACGATAAATTTGGGAAACTAGTTTTCCATAATCTTTTTGGGCAGCTTCACCTTATTCTGGCTCGTTGGAGTGGAGCAAGTTTGCTTAGAAGCTTGCTTAGAAATTTATGGCTGTTGCTGTCATCTTGGCTTGGGTACAGGTCAGTACTGAGGGACTGTAGATAGCACACTGGGTTATGTACAGTGTCGTTGAAACTTTGTCTCCATCTGCTGGCAGGGAGGCAAACTCGGGAGTCTGGACTGATCTGTGGTACTATAGGAACGAAAATTAGCAGGTAAGAACCAATTTTCCTATGCTCTAGGGAGCATCATCCGGTTTACAAGTTGGCCAACATTCTTCATCCATGATGGAGCAGTTCAATGGTAGTACGGACGGAGTAGTGTTTTCCTCTGAACAGGCAGTTCATGGTATTAGTACCATTTTTCTGTCAGCAGATGTGAAAATATTTCTAGAAGCATTGCTTAATGTTAGGGTACTGGCACTAGAGTACAAGATTTTTTTTTTTTCTCCCTAAGGAAATTTAGGATGAGCATGTGAGTGAAAGGAGAAACAAGAACATCTGAGTGTATATAATTGTTGGCTAGTCATCTTGTATATATGGAGGAATAGTATGTGTGCGTGCACATGCAGAGGTAACCAAATGGTTTTACAGTCCCTATTTTTAATTTGTAGTGATAAGTTTCTGCTACTTCTAACCCAAGCTTTGCAGATAGGTATAGCATCATTTGCTGAGAAGACCAGCAACTTAGTTTTTGAAATACTTCCTGCCTTTCTCCACTTCTGACATCACATCCTCCCCAGCACCGGTTTATTGTTGGTCTACTGGGGAAAGGATATCATTCTTGGCACTCCTGAAGGAGTGTTTAGTCTCCTCTTGCTCTTAGCACTTGTTACTGAGCACACTTGCTGGCTGCTTAACTTCCAAAGTATCAGTCCTTCATTTTGTTTTGTGGAAAATTGGTGGTTTTGATCAGGAGGTGTGCCCTTTCCTGCTTTCTTCTGGTGTGTGCCTAAACATGGAGATCCAACTGGATGCAATTCAAGAATTGATTGAAGTTAAAGGGAGTGCGCCAGAGGCAAGCTTTAAAGGGGGGTGGGAGTACACTTTGGCTGTTTTGTACCCCTTGGATCCGAAGATGAAAGCAGTTGCATTTCCTGAAGGTGGATGCGCAGGTGTGTTCTGTTACCAAGTAGACCTCCATTCCAGTGGAAGGAGGGGGCAACTTTAAAGGATGCTTAGGATACCTACAGTACCTGAATGTAAACCGATGTGATATGTCAAATCGAATGTCAGTATATAAAAATAAATAGAATTGATGTTATCCTTAAGCAAGTCTTTAAGTCCATGGAGTTGAATTTGCAAATTGCTTCGTGGTGTTCCCTGGATGCTCGTGCTAATCTGAGTTTCTCTAAGGAATCTGAGGAAGCGGGGATTGAATAGCAGAGCAGTAATGGAACTGGGAGCCTCTGCCTTAGCTGATGCGGGCTGTGACCTTGTTCACACTGACCCCAGAGAGGTTGCTTCTGTGCTAGCAGTTAGATGTCAGCTATGGCTGCAAAATTGGTTGGTGAACACAATTTCCAAATCAGTCTCACAAGGGTTACCCTTTACGGGTTTTCTTTTATTTGGCAGTTAGTTGGAGAAGATAGCAAATAGATGGGGAGAATCCCAGGTCTCATTTGTTGGAGGATAAGAAGCCAGCTTCGCATCCTTTTCAGGCAAGTGGCTGCTCTAGAGACTAAGGACGAAAACACCGGTATAGGGGAGCAACTACTCATAGACCTAGTCTCTTCAGTAGTTCTCAATCCTTTTGCACGACACAGCCTCAGAAGGATGCGGGCTCCGGGACTGGAGCCTCTCAACCTTCACAATGAAGGTATTTATTTATTTACTTCTTTTTTACTATGCAGATATTCAGGACAAAAGTCTTATCACACCGGTTTACATCAAAACATGAGAAAGTTACATATAACAAGGGAGATGAATTTATGATAACTTAGTATAAATATAACTTAGAATTAACTCAGAACTTAACTCAAATCTTAAGGGGGATTAGGGCTTTCAGGATAGAGGAGCTTTCAGGGTAGAGGAGCTTGGCGAGGTAGGGAGGGGGAATGAAATGCAGCTAAGTGGCAATGGTAATAGAAAGGAGCACTTAAGCGCAAGATGACTTAGGGAGGGGGGTAGGGGACAGGGAGCTTGGGAACAGGACAGTGGCAGTGATTCCGCATGAATACAGCAAGTTTCTGAACCGATGTGAACTCCCCTGCTGGAGATAGGCAGGCATCTATCTCGCTTTTATCAGAGGTGGGTCCAGATCACATCTGACCAATGGGTTCTGGAAGCGATAAGGGAAGTCTATGCTCTAGAATTCCTTCATATTCCTCCAGATGCCTTTATGATCTCTTCATGAAACTCCCTACAGAAGAGGATGGCAGTGGAGACTACTTTAAGGAGGCTGTTGGACTTGAAGGCTGTAATTCCTGTTCCTGAATAGCAAGAAAATACAGGCCGCTATTCCATTTATTTTGTATCCAAGAAAGGAGAGACTCTTGACCCATCCTGGCTCTCAAAGAAGTCAGTCGGCATTTGCGGGCAACTCATTTGTGCTTCATAATAATGGAAGGTACAATCCAGGGGAATCTCTATTGTCTCTGGATCTGATGGAAGCATATGTGTATATTCCCATTCTCCGGGAACATTGTTTCTTGTGGTTTGCCATTATCAGTTTCAGACCCTGCCCTTCAGGCTGGCTGCTGTTCCCAAGACCTTCTCCAAAGTCATGGTGGTGGTGGTAGTGGCATCCTTGTGCAAGGACGGCATCTTGGTTCACCCATAACTGGATGACTTGATTTGGGCCAAGAGTGTGAAAGTCACCTGACTTCTTGCAAAGTGGTCTCCTTACTGCAGAATCTAAGCTGGGTGGTAAACTTGGCCAAGAGCAGCTTACAGCCGTATCAGACGCTGGAGTATTTCAGCATTTGTTTCGATACGAAGCAGGGCAGAGTGTTTCTGTCAGTGTTGCATTCAGAAGTTGTTTGCTGAAGTTCATACCCTGAGAAGGCTTAGTCGCTCGACAGTGTGGTCTTATCTACAGGTCCTGGGTTTGATGGCAGCCATATTGGAAATTGTCCCCTGAGCGAGGGGTACACATGTTGCCTCTTCAGTGTATGTTGCTTTTCCAATGGAGACCACAGTTGCAGAACTACATGGTGAGGCTTCACTTAATGAATTTGAGCGTCCAATTGCAGTCTCAGGAACTGAGTTTCCTTGGAGACACCAGATTGGTTAGTGCTCACAACAGGTGCAAGCCTTCTGAGTTAGGGGGTGCACTGTCGGGAGTTGCTGGTACAAAGTTGCTGGAATGCCAAGGAACGGCACTGGAGCATCAATTGGTTGGAAACACGGGCAGTTTGGCTGGCATGCTTGAGATTCGCCGAGCATCTAGAGGCTTGGGCGGTCAGGATAATGTCAGACAATGCGAACACTGTGGCCTACATTAGTCATCATGACGGAACCAGAAGCCAACAGGTGTCAGGAGATAGATGCGCTTATAGTATGAGCAGAGCAACATCTAGACACATCCACCTCCCACATTGCCAAAATGGTCAATGTAAGGGCCAGCTTTCTCAGCAACCAGAGCTTGGACCCAGAAGAGTGGGAGCTAGCAGACGAAGCCTTTCAACTCATAGTGGAGTGCTGGGGTCACTCATTTCTAGATCTGAGGGTGACTTCCAGCAATGCAAAGGTTCCATTGTTCTTCAGTCGCAGAAGGGATCTGAAAGCAGTGGGTATCGATGCTCTCATCCGGGTGGGATGTTATATGCCTACCCACCCTGGCCACAGATAGGCAGGATCATTCGAAAGATTGCAAGTCAGACTCAAACCATACTTTTGATGGCTCCAGATTGGTCTTGGAGGCCATGGTACGCTGATCTGCAGAGGCTGCTGGTGGGCAGTCCTCAGACTACCGCTCCGGAAGGAGTTATTGTGGCAGGGATCCATTCTTCATGACGGGCCGGGTCAATTTTCTAAAGCATGCTCCTAACCTCCCCTCTCTAACGTGTTACCTACCCCTCTGCCTATTCCATTTCCCCCCTCCCCTCTCCTCCCCGTCACCCGTTTTCGGCACAATTGCTATATCTTATGTTATTCCATTTATTGTACATATTGTATATTCTTACACTTCTTATTACTATAATAACAATAATTTAACTTATTTCTCATTTCTTACCTCCCCCTCCTTTTCATTTTATCGCTTGTTAATGTTATTTTATTCCATGTTTAACTTTATATCTCCCCCTTCTTTCAATTTCCCCTCTTGTTAACATGTTGTATTTGTATTATGTTAAACTTGTTCTTTATAAACTTGTTCTATGTAAAGCGCCTAGGCACTAGTTTGTTACGCTGTGAACCGATGTGATATCATTGAAGAATGTCGGTATATAAAATCTTTAAATAAATAAATAAATTTTGTCTTACAGTTTGGCCCTTGAGAGGACTAGGTTGTTGAAGCATGGTTATTCTGCTTCAGTGATTTACACTTTGCTTTGGACCAAAAATTTTTCTACATCTCTGGCTTGCTTATTATTTGTGTGTTTTTATGTACCGAAGTATGTAACAAGCCTTCACTCCGGTTTACAAATATAACAACTTCTTACAATGAATGGTATAACAATTAAAACATATGCATTCAGTTAACATTTAACTTTGCTAACAGTAACATGGTGATATTTCGCTTTACTAATGGTGGGATGGTCATATTTAACTTTACTAACTGGCAGGGTAACTATTGGTTACTGTTAAACAATGGTAATATTTATTTGTCCGAATTTTTGGTGCAGAGGTTTATCTTGATGTGTAAGGCTGTTGAGGCTTTTGTTAACCGATGCCTTCTTTGGAAGTTTGTTGAAATAGCCATGTTTTAAGTTTTTTGAATAATTTCGTGTCATTTTGTAAACTTACGTTTTCAGGTAAAGAGTTCCATAGGTGAGATCCGGCTATTGAAGCTGCTCTTTCTCTAATACTAGTGAGGCTAGTAGTTACTGATGGGATGGCGAGCAGGGCCTTATTAGCTGATCTGGTGTTGCGTTGTGGGATATGTTTTTGGAATATAGTATTTAGACATTCTTTTTCACTGTATGTTTTTGTGTATTATGGAAAGTAATTTGTATTCTATGCGTTTCTCTAGGGGCAGCCAATGTAATTCCTTTAGTACTGGGGTGATGTTCCGTTCTTTTGTGACTGACTAATATTCTCGCTGTGGCGTTCTGTAGTAGCTGAAGAGGGCATGTGGTTGATTTGGGTAGTCTTATTAGTAGTGAGTTACAGTAGTCAAAGGTTGTGAATATTATGGCTTGAAGAATGGTTCTGAATTCAGGTTAGTTTAGGAGTGGTTTTAGTCTCAAGTATTGAGAGCTTGTAGAATCCTTCTTTGGTTTTCATGGCTGTGTTTTTTGAAGCTCAGTTCAGGGTCGAGCCAAATCCCCAGGTCTTTTACATTTTCACTTAGATTGATCGTGGTGTTTATTTGTATTGAGTTCTTGGGTTGGTTAAGTTGATTTTTTTCTTTCAAGCAGTATACATTCGGTCTTGTCCATGTTAAGGCATAAATTCATTTGATTTAGAGTATTTTTTTATTGTGGTGAGATAGGTAGCGACTAGTTTGAGAGCATTTTCAACTGTATTAGTTACAGGGATGAGTATTTGAATGTCATCTGCGTATAGATAGTAAGTGATGCTGAGGCTTGAAAGAAGTTGGCATAAGGGGAGTATGTAGATGTTCAATAGAGTGGCAGATAGGGCACAGCCCTGTGGCACTCCGGTTTCAAGAGGAATTTGTTCTGAAATGGAGTTGTTAATGCTTACCTGAAATGATCTGTTTAGAAGGAAGGAGTTGAACCCGTTTATCTGAAATTGGGCTAACTGGAAAAACCTTAGTCTGTGGAGAAGTGTTTGATGGTCGACCGTATCGAAGGCTGCAGAAAGGTCCAGTAGTATGAGGATGTATTGTTGTCCTTTGAAACCTTTTAGTATTGTGTTGGATAGTTTGAGAAGTGTTTCTGTGCTGTTATTTCCGGAATCCATGTTGTGTGGGGTATAGAATTTTGCTTATATCTAAGTGTTCATTCAATTGTTTCAGGACCACTTTTCTGTTAGTTTGGCCAGGAATGATAAGTTTGAGATGGGGCGGTAGTTATTGAGCTCAGTGGGTTCCATTTTTTTTTTAATGGGTTTGATTGTTGCCATTTTAAGGGTGTCTGGAAGATCGCCTTCTTCGAGATATTTGTTAATGATTGATGTGATTGGGGCGATGGTGTAGGATAGCTTATGTTAGAGTTTGGAAGGTTTTTGAGGCTTGGTGTGAGGAGCAAGGTTCTCAGCCTCTCAAAACGGAAATTCTTTAATTTTGGAATTTTTACAGAAAGGATTGCATAAAGGCTTGGCCCTTAACACCTTAAAGGTTCAAGTGGCAGCTCTTGCTTGTTATAGGGAGCGAGGGAAGGAGCTGGCTGTCATGGTATATGTTTGTACCAACAACATAGAAGGTGTCGGCGGGAGGTTCTGGAAGCCAAATTTAGGTTTTTAGGTAGAAAATTGAAATCCAGGACCTCCAGGGTAGCATTCTCTGAAATGCTCCGCATTCCATGCACAGGACCCCAGAATAGGCAGAGCTGTAAAGTCTGGATGAAATGATGCAGGGAAGAGAGCTATAGTTTTGTCAGGAACTGAGGAAGGGGGAGCCTATTCAGAAAAATATAGATTCTACCTTAACCAGAGTGAAACCAGGCTGCTGGCACTGTTTAAAAAGGAGACAGAACAGCTTTTAAACTGTTCAGATAGCGGTATCTTTGAAAGGTACTAATAAAATGTTTGGAGTATCCTGTTAGCCCAGGTGGCTTTAAAGAACAGAAAAAGGTGTATATACAATTGCTAAGAAAGTTGTATATGCAAATAATATACCTTGTATGCAAATTCCAGAAGTCTAATGGGAGAGTTAGAATGTATAGCACTGAATGAAGAGGTAGACATAATTTGCATCTCAGAGACCTGGTGGAAGGAGGATAAACAGTGGGATAGTTCTCTACTAGGATACAAATTGTAACACAGTGATAAGCTGGATGAACTTGTGGGAGTGGCACAGTATGTTAGGGATGGCATAGAATCAAACAGGATAAAGATCCTGCAGGAAACTAAATGCATTGTAGAATCCTTATGGATAGAAATTCCATATGTCATGGGAAAGGGTATAGCGATGGAGTATAAGATCGTCTTACCTTGCCAGAATGAAGAGATGGACCATGAAATGCTAACAAATTAGGAAAGCAAACAAACTTAGCAGTACAATGGTTATGGGAAATCTCAATTTCCCCAATATTGACTGGGTAAATGTCACATCAGGGCGTATTAGGGAGGTGAGGCATGTAGATAAAATGAAATAAACTACTGTTTCCTGAAGCAGCTGATCCAGCAATCTACAATAGGAGGAGCTATTTTCGACCTAATTGTTAGTGGAATGCAGGGTTTGGTGCGAGAGAGAATAGTAATGAGCAGCAGTGTTCATCACTTGAACAAATTTGACTTAACAGGAGGGAGGACATAAAGGAAAACTACTGCTCTTGCATTTAACTTTCAAAAGAGACTTTGGTAAAATGATGAAAATAGAAAAAAACTAAAAGGTGCAGCTGCAAAGGTTGAGTTTATATCAGGCATGAACATTGTTTAAAAATATCATCTTGGAAGCTCAGACCAGATATATTCAATGGATTATAAAAGGTGAAAGAAGGCTAAATGACTGATGTAATGATTAAAAGATGAAGTGAGAGACTATTTTTGCCAAAAGAACTTTTCAAAACTGGAAAGAAGATCAAGCTGAAGACAATAGGAAAAATTAAGCACTGGCAGCTTAGATGGAAAACATTGCTAAGGCAAGCAAAGAGGCTTTGAAAAGAATCTTGTTATAGAGGCAAAAACTCTTAAAAATTTCAGATGCATTAGAAGCTGGAAACCTATGAGGGAACTGCTTGCACTGTTAAAGGGATGCTTAGAGAGAACAAAACCATAAGAGAAAGATTAAATTAATTCTTTGCTTGGGTATTTGGGAAGATAACCATGCCAGAATTGGTGTTTTAATGGAGATTCAGAGGATCTGAAACAAATCAGTGAACCTGGAAGATGTAATAGGGCAGCTTGACAAACTAAAGAGTAGTAAATGTTCTGGACCGTATGGTATACACTCCCAGATTTCTGAAAACTCAAAAATGAAATTGCTGGTCTTTTACTAGTAATTTGTAACCTATCATTAAAATTGTCTTCTGTTCCTGAAGATTGGAGGGGAGACAATGTAACAATGATTTTTTAAAAGGGCTCCAGGGGAGATCTGGGAAACTATAGATCAGTGAGCCTGACTTCAGTGCCTGGAAAAATTGTAGAAACAATTCTAAAGAACAAAATCACATAACATACAGAAAGACATGACTTATTGGGACACAGACATGGATTTACCCATGGGAGGTCTTGACTCATCAATCTGCTACATTTTTATGAAAGGGTTACTAAACATATGGGTAATGGTGAGCTGGTAGATATAGTGTATTTGGATTTCGAATACCTTCTGAAAAAAGTTCCTCATGAGAGTCCTGAGAAAATTAGTTATGAGACAAGAGGCAATATTCTGTTGTGGATTGCGAACTGGTTAAAAGAATGGAGGAGGGTAAACAGTGGAGTACCCCAAATCTGTACTGATACTGGTGCCTTTTATAATTTGTTTATAAATTATCTGGAAAAGGGAACGACGAAAGAGGTGATCAGTTTGGTAGACTGTTCTTCACTCTCCTGCTTCAGCTGTTTCTTCAGCAAAGGTTGGCAGGTTTTGTTTGTATATGGGCCCCTTGGTCATCTTTTTCCCCTTCTAGTGTCTTAGGTAGACTTTTCAGCTGTTTTCTAAGTTCTTTCCATTCCTCTTGTCCGATTGATGCACCAGTCAATTCGCCTTCCAACTTTTTCCCAGGCCACATGTTCACCAAGGTGAAAAGGCACTGCACAGTTTGGACTGCAAAAGAGCTTTTGCCTTTTACCTTGAGCAGACTGAAGCCCATAGAAAGCCCACCCAGCTTTTTGTTTCTTTTGAAGCCAACAAACTGGGGATTACCATTGTCAAAAGGCGTTTATCCAGTTAGAAGGAAATGCAAATCTGCTATCTGTTATGCGCAAGCGCACTGAATCTGGTGGGTCATGTCAAGGCTGACTGTTAGAGCTATGGCAGCATCGATGGCTCATCTAAGATCAGCCTGTATGAAGGATTTCTCTCCACACGGTCATATCGCACTACTGTTTGAACAGGAATTCCTAACACAACGGTAGGTTTGGCCAGTCTTATCCTGCAGAATCTGAGGTGTAGAACCAATTCCACTCCCTCCTAGGGCTCCTTATATTGGGTCAAGGCTGCCCTTCATAAGGCTTGCTGCCACCAAAACATTTGTTGTTACTGTTGGCACTTCCCCCTTTTTTGTTTGGGGCAGTCTATAGCTAGGTATTCCCCATATGTGAGGACTGCCATCTGCTTTGTCCTTGGCGAAAGCAAAGGTACTTTACTGTAACAGATGTTCGCAGAGGGCAGCAAGACGTCAGTCCTGACAAACCCCATTCACCTCTCCTTGGAATTGGCGGCTTAAAATACTAAAGACTGTAGGGGCCCACATGCCCAGTAAGGCAAAATAAGTTATAGAAACAGATACAAAAGTTCTCTGCTGGGCTGCATCAGATGTCACACATATGTGAGGACTGATGCCCTGTTGTCTTCAGAGCATGTGTTGTAGGTAAACAACTCTGCTTTCCCTTAAAACCCTCTATCCCATCCAGCTTCATTGCTTTATCTACATTTTAAGCTAGCTCATAAGCTTGTTGAAAATCATTTGAGGTTTACATAACTTCCAATCTTATTTGTGTTCATCTTCTATGGTCTTCCTCCAAGAATACTGGACAGAAATTTGTTAAACAATTCTGCTTTTTCCTCGTCAGCCTCTACAATTCCTCCCTTTCACCTCTCACAATGTCATTTTTGTGCTTCCTCCTTTCACTAACACATGTTTGGAAAAAAACAAATCTGAGCTGTTACTACATTTCTGCTTTTTTCTTCATTTGCATCTTTGCTCTCCTGACTACTTTCCCAGCTTCTTAGCTTTTCCAATATTGTTGGTCTTACTCTTTCTGTGATCTGTTGTACTTTATGGAATTATAACCATTTTCTCTTACTTTTTCAGCTGTTACTTTATAACAGTGTTTCCCAATCCTCTCCTATAGGCACACCTCACCAGTCAGGTTTTCAGGATAAAAGTAATAACTAGCTAGGATGTGCCCTGAGGACTGAGTTGAGAAGCACTAATCTAGGATCCTTTCCTTAGAATGAACCATCTCTGCCTGCACTTTAAAGTGAACCATACTATTCAGTGACCACTGGATCCCAGATTTTCCATTGTGACATCAAAAGCACTGTCCCCATTGTAAGCACCAGGTCCAGTATCGCTGTTTCTTTTGGTTTGGGAAACATTAAAAGTAAAAACCTCAAAAAAAAAAAATGGAACCTCCCTGAGACCCTCCAACCTTCATCCCACCCACCAAAAATGCTACATGAAAAAGACCTATCTGGCTGGATTGAGCGGGGGACTCAGTTTCTTCCCCCAGAAAAATTTGCCAGGGCTGAGGAACACCCTAACCCCCACTTAACCCTTCAATAAGGATTACTCATGAAGAAAGGGGCAGGAGCAAACTGACATGGCTCCTGCTCTCATTCTTCACCAGGGTAAAGTAGATGCTGAGGAGGTCCAAGTTGAGATGTGCCATTCATTTAAAACAAATGTATATGCCTTGTGGAGATGTCAGGAGCTTTACCAGTGAGGCAAAAACTAATTAAAAAAAAAAAATTGTTTCAAGTACATTCAAAGCGAAACCTGTGAGTCAATTGTGTTGCTAGATCACCAAGGGGCAAAAGGGGTGCTCAGGAAATAGTAGAAAAATGGAATTCTTTGCCTTTTATACTAAGGAGGATGTTGGGAATGTACCCACACCTGAAACATTCTTTAACGGTGACGATTGAGCAACTAAAACAGTCTGTTTTAATTGAGGATGTAATAAATCACATTGGCAAACTAGAGAATAACAAATCACCAGGACTAGATGGTATCCATGCTAGAGTTCTAAAAACTCAAATATGAAGTGATCAATATAGAAAAGCCATTTAAACAAATATCTCTCTCCATCTAAATGGCAATGTTTGGTATATTCAACTCCTTATTCGGCTAGATTTTATCTAGATAAAAAGAGGCTTTAGAGGGACCTTTTGGGGAGCAATTAAGTTATCTGGCTAACAGCCAATTTTAACTATAAACTATGGCTGGATATTCCTACTTAACCAGATATCTTTAAAGATATCCGATTAAGTATGAACTGTCAAAAAATATAGGGCTCTGTAGTCCATTTCTTTCCACACCCTCTACATTTCATATATGGCTCTGTGAGACCATGCATCCCCCCAAACTTTTCATAAATTTAATGAAAATTACTACAGTCCTAAGGCTGGGCCCCCCTCTCATCCCTTCACCCTTTTAAAATAATTTTGAATGTAGCTTCTCACCTCCTACCCACTTGCAATCCAAATTGGCCAAGCCATACCCCCCCCAAATCCCATGCCTCAAAACCAAAACAGTCCCCCTGCTGAAAGCGAGATCTAACTCACCTGCTCCCTGTATTCCATCACTGCTTCTCTTAGAAGCAGAGCAGAGGCATAAACTACCTGCATTGTTTGCAGCACAGGAAATAGAAGCAGTCATGGGGGATAACTTAAAAAAAAGCCTAACCAGTTATATTCAGATACAGCCAGTTAGGTTTTTACAGTTAGCTGGCCCAGTATGTAATACAGTGTTTTGGGCTGTGAGCAGTATTTTACTCAGGTTGTGCACACATTTTGTTGTTTGTACAGCTTCACTCCTGATGCAAGAGAGTTTTTAGTGCTCAAAACTGTACACACACATTAGCACTCCTCCCTTCAAATCCCATGATGTTCAAAGCACTAGCTATTTACTGCCCAGTACAGAGAGATGGGTAGGCTTAATTCCATGTTTTCTTAATGCTGAGAATTTAATTTCTCTTCACAGGTGGAGTAAAATTTCCAGGGCTAGAATTAATCCTTGGGGTTGAGCCTGTAGTTTGTAGTGCGGGATCCTGTACTCTGCATTTATATGTAGAAAACAGTTGTGCAGGAATCATTTTTTCTACACTCAAAATTAGGTTGGTGAGCATGATTTGTGCATCGTAACTATATGCATCAGAGTTGTGCACAGAAAGTATGAGAGATGCGTTAGGCACATAAACTGACCTGTGTGCAGAACTTTCAGGGGCACAGCTTTTATGTTCACAAATTATGATTAATGCTCCTAAATTATGTTTTGTATACATTAACTGATTTATGCATGTAAAACATTGTGCATAAATCATGTTTAACGTGCAGAAAACACTATGCAGTCAAACTTTCTGTGCAGATAACATTTTATGGGCTTAAATCATTTTATGTACTTTGTTCATGTCTTCTACATGCATTTTTGGATTAGCATGTCCCCAGTACATTAGCATACTATTAGCTTACTGCATTGGGAAGTTATGTTTTAGCGCATGTGTTAACACTGTGCTGAATTTAGCCCACGGTTTTAATGCAAAGCTTATTACATTGGCCCCTTGGTGTGGGCAAAGATCTATCTTTCAAACTTGGAGCATTGTGTGAAGGGGTATGGTAGGGGCACAAAATCAGGGATTTTGCATAGAAATGTATTGGGTCTCAGTTAATATAGAATGTTCATCATACTTTTTTCTACAATAAACCATCTTGATTTGATATTTTTATTTCCAGATATTCCTTAGATTTTTTTAAAATTTCAATTTGTGTGACTCCATTTAAATACCTATTTCTGTAGAAAAAGTAATTTGAAATAGGTCTCTAGTAATTAAGTGGCATCATACTGGCTATACTTTTTTTTTTGGCATTTTTTTTTTTGGCATTTTATTCTCTGGGGGTGTATCTTTTGGCAGCTGCTTGAAAAGGAGCTGAAATAATTAATCAAGAGCTGCTAGGCACCCCCTCTTGGAATATATGGCACATTGAAAATGAACTACTATAGCTCTAGAAGCTTCTGATTAGTGTTGATCTACCCCATAATAATTATTTGTATGACTTTGTCTTGTTCATATGTGTTATTACAGGCTGCAACCTGAAGATCTTTAATAACCAGGAATTTGCTGCTCTTCTGGCTCAGTCTGTGAATCAGGGCTTTGAAGCAGTGTACCAGTTAACTAGAATGTGCACCATAAGAATGAGTTTTGTTAAAGGCTGGGGTGCTGAATACAGGTATAGTATGCTATTTTCTTTAAACTAGAAATTAAGTACTAGTTACAGTTTGATTCCTCATCCCACATCCTAGGAGTATGCATTTTTTTCCATACTTTCATCTTTAATGGCAGGTTATAAACAGTATTTAATTACTGTTATTTAAATAGTGCTGATAATACATCAAGTACTTCAGAAGGCCCACTTTTGAATACAGTTATGATTTTTCACCTATACAGATACAACAGAAAAGGATGTCTTTCACACGAAAGCAGGGGTTCTCAAACATTTCAGAGGGCTACATTTCAAATCGAGGAGGCTAGAAGTCGTGCACCTTTGAGTTTCTTGGAGGTGCACGACTGTCTGACCCTCACAGCAATTTGAACTGCTGGTGGTGGGGGAGTTAGGATTCCCAGAGTTTTAATGGCTAGCGTCAGTAATCATATTTTTATATTTCTCAGAAGTTGGTTACTCTGCCATGCCCTCCACTCCCTTTTTATTAAAGCTTTTTCCTGCCAGGCTACCTATTCTGGCATGTACTGTACTGGCACTGCAAGCATACTTGAAATTTGTGGGTCAGTACATCCTGATTGTGTGGGTCACAAGATTTATTTATTTTCCAATTTCCACCACTTCAAAGCGGGTTATATTGAGGTACTTTAGGCGTTTCCCTATAATCTTTTATATTTATTTTCTATATAATAATTATTACTATATTACTATGTTTAATTGGTTATCTATTCTGTTTGTTCCATCATTATTGTTATGGTTCTATTGTTACCTGTTTTATTGTTTAATTGTTCTATGTAAAGCCCCCTACTCTTTTTGGGCATTTAAAAGTTGTATGTAAACCGGATTGATTTGTAGTTCCTACAAGAACTTCGGTCTATAAAAATTAAAAATAAATATAAATAAATAATCTAAGTTTGTACCTGAGGCACTGGAGAGTAACGTGATTTGCCCATCACAAGGAGCTGCAGTGGGATTTGAACCCTAGTTTCCTGGTTCATAACCTGCTGTGTTGGCTTATGAGTTTTGACCTTGCTTGTGGTGATGGTATAGTCCTGTCTGAGGTAGACAGCAGTGGTACCTGCTTCTGCCACCACCGGGCCACATGAAATTGTGTCATAGTCCATAGTTTAGTGACCTCTACACTAAGGGGAAAGAAAGACATACCTGAGACATAAAAGTAGTTGCAAGGTTGATATAGCAGTAGGGCACAAGGAAACTGGAGAGGAGTTAAATCCTGCTCAAAGGTGAGGCCTGAAAAGGTTAATTTAATTGTGATAAAAGAAAGTAGGTATTGTGGATAAAGAGTTAATTCAGTTTAATACAGTTAGGTAATTCTTATTCAAATATAAGAATTACCTAACTGGATTAAAGCAAAGGTTCATGTAGTCTTTCTTTCTCTGCAGTAGCAAACAGCACGTTTACAGAAAGTATGTAAGAAATAGGGAATATGTATAAATTCTCAATCTGCCATTACCCTTCCAGTTTCTAGCAGACATGAATTAAGGATGTATTGGACATGGGTTGGTATTCTTGTTACTTGTTAGCATGTGAATGATCTGTCTCTTGTAAACCTAATTCATTTCTGAACCTTAGAAGTCTGGTTGTTTTTTTTTAACCACCTGGGATTCAAGATTTCATTTTCTTTAGTTTCTTGTTACTTCAGTGATATCTGACATTTCTGTAGTGAGGTCAAAACCTTGATATTTATACCTCAAATGTTTGTAATATGATTTAATGCAAAATTACTAAAAACATCCAGTCCAGTCTCCTGAAACAGCTGGAGAACACATGTATAGGGGAGTAGATAGTATGTTGCAACAATGGTGGAAAAAATTACTAGATAAACATGAGTTACAATCCTGTGCCATTAAAACTACTAATAGCAGTTTTATGAGTGGAAAAAATTAAGCTCATTATCCACTGTAGAGTTTTGCTTATATCATCAAAGCCAATTTAACTAGCTTGAAAAACAATTGCAAAAAAAATTTCAGCCATTAATTGTTTATGTAGTACAGTAGTCTGTACAACTGCTAATTAGCATCTTTTTGATGGAATGGTTGAGAGAGCATCTGTCTTGGTGTACCTGCAGCTCTAAACCCCATCCTGCAGGAACAGTTTATCCTCTTTGCTGGTTCTATTATCTGTAAAAATGGTGAAGCATACAGGGAAACTTCATATTCATATCCTACTAAATTTCTCAATAGCAGCACAGCAGCTTATATTTTGATTGAATCCTTTTAGGGACTTCTCATTAAACATGCATTGTTTCCTTTGGTTTCAGCACCCTAGATGCATGAGATTGCATTTTTTTGCATTGAATCTTAACTGCCATCCATTCAAGCATGTGACAAGATTCCTTAGATCGCTTCTCTTTCTGTTCGCTTTCCCAAGGGTATCCACTCTATTGCAAATTACCTGCAAAAAAGCAAATTTTCTTCTATTCCTTCAGCAATATTGTTTACAAAAATATTGAACAGAATCTGCTTGGCAACAGATACTTGACACTTCATGGACACCAGTTTTAGATCTAGATTCCTCATTTTGCTATAAACTTTGCTGAAATAGCACCTGCAAAAAAAACAAAGGGGCTGTTTAGGGTAATTTTCCAGAAACCACAACACATGCTTTCTCCCAGGACAAGCAAGATGGTAGTCCTCATACATGGGTGATATCAGGATGGAGCCCTATCACTGAACACTTTTGTCAAAGTTTCTAAAACTTTGATTGGCACACTGAACATGCCCAGCATGCCACTAACCCTGCATCCAGCAGGGGTCCCCATTCAGTCTTTTTTTCCACGCAGCAGTTGCCTCGCGGTTCTCAGGAGCTCTGTGAGAAATCCTCACAACTTTTTCCTCACGGAACTTTTCAAAACTTTTTCCCCATCCCGGGGTCCCCCCATCGACAGTCGACCGCTGCTAGCGTTGGTAAGCTTTTACCTCGTTCTTTGCGGTCTGTATTTTAGCACAATGAGCATTAGTTATATCACCCACAATATTTTCACTTTGCGAAGTGTCCAGACAGTATTACACTGCATTTTGGGGCTGTTGGCTAGAGAGAGACTCTTTATAAGGTCTCATATAGGTAAACTATTTATACCACTGTAAGAGGGGCAACTAGTAACTCTGAGTGAGGTTTTGGGGGATGGTTTTATATGCACAGTCAGAAGTACGAATAGCACACTACATATCACTGAAGATTTGATGTGATTTGGAGTGTTGACAGGTACACAAAAATGAAATTTGTTCAATGTACTCTCAACCTAGTTAGCACTCTCTATCTAGCTGCTATCAAGCTAGGTTGAGAGTACATTGTACAAATCTCATCTTTGTGTACCTCTTTCCCCCTCTCCCCTTCTCCCGCCCGAAACAGGATTTGCGATAAAAGGAAAAAAAGTGTAGTTATTTCCAGCATTCAGTCATGCTAGCTGTTATAATGCCATGCGTTATGGCGGGCGTTAGGACCCTAATGCCTGCAATAAGGCCTTAATGCGATTTGATAAATTGCCCACATGTGGGATTAACTTATCGGGATCACCTGGGATATGAAACATGTCTAGTTTTTGCAAGAAAAGCTTAGATGACTTTTCTGCTTAGATGACAGGCACTGTATAGGTGCATGCACTTTGAGGCCCCCTCGGTCTATTCAACCAAGGAAGTTGTGTGCTCTAGATCTAAAAGATGCTTTGGCATTCCTGGAGACCCTGAAAGAGCAATGGTCTGGAAATTTTCCCTTGCAATGGGCTGGAGACAGTATTTGCTACCTTGGAGTACTCCTCCCTTTAGACCCGGAGCATATTTACAAAGCCAATGTCCCAAGATTGCTTAGCAAAACTCTGGAACTGTTGACTAGTTGGGGTAACTTACCTCTTTCCATGGGTGGCTGAATCATTCTCTTTAAAATGACCATTCTACCAAAATGGCTTTACCTTTTGCAAAACATACCACTCTGGTTGAAACGGCGAGACTTGGTAAAACTTGATATGCTTTTCGCCGCTTTGTATGGAGAGGTGGGAAATCTCGATTGCCTTTTACTTGGTTGATGTTGCGATGGGGGGATCCCGGATCTGGGATCCCGGATCTGGCCCTCTATAATTTGGCCTGTAACCTGAGAGTTATCCGGGATTGGCTAGTGGATAAATCCTATTATGTCCCGCTGGTGGCGGAAAAGGCAGTGTCCTATCCCCGAGCTGTCTCACATGTTTTGCAGGCCAAATCCTCACATCTTCCCACATTTCTGTCACAGATCGCATTGTTCAAACCCATTAGGCTTACATGGGTCAGACTATCCAAAATTTTACAGATATCCCGACTCTGCACATTTCCTTCCTCTTCGGGGGAATGATGAGTTTTCCCCTGGATCTGTCGGGCTCCTTTCGAGTGTGGGAGTCAAAAGGAATCACATGTCTGGAACATTTGCTTTCTCAGGAGGGGAAGATTTTGGATTTTACAAAGTTTGGTACGCTTTATGACCTGGGAATCCCTCATATGTTCCCATATTTGAAGATACGCCACTACATTAATACTTTGCCTGAAGTCTCCAAGCAACCTTCGGTATTTCAGGGACTAGACCAAGTGTTTCACTTTGAACGTACCTGTGTACCTTCTTTATCTTTGTACTATAAATATCTGCGCTGTAAACTACAATTTGATGTTTGTTCCCTGTTGGAAACCCGCTGGAATCGAGATGGAGACTTCACTGTTACACAACATATTTTGCGTAAATGTTTTCGATGCGTAGCCAGGATCTCTACCAACATGTATTACAGAGAGTTGCAGTTCAAATTTATGTGCCGAGCATGTGTGTCCCCTCAGGTAGCACATCAATTGACTATAACCCAGTCGGCACTCTGCACTCGTAACACTACATTAGGTACCTTATCACATGTTTTTTGGACCTGCTCTTTAGTGCGCCATTTTTAGCGCTGGGTAGCGGAATATATGGCTGACATTTTAGATACAAGTTTCCCAGTGTCTCCACTGTGGCTCTTATTTGGCTGTATCTCCCCTGTCAGGATTTGAGATCCTGGCTCACGCTCACTCTTGCAAAAAGCATGTTTAGTTGCAAAACAAGTGATTTTGTCAGTATGGAGGTCACCTGCAGCACCATCCTTCTGGGCCTGGAGGAACCACTTTCATGCATTAATGACCATGGAAAGTTTGGCGTCTCGAATCTCCTTGACAACAGCGATTGTTTCTTTCAATATGGAACACTTACTTGCAACACCTTCCTCATCGCGCTCGTAGTCTCGTCCTAAATGACTGACTTGATTATTCCGGATAGCTGAGTGATATGCTGCGAAAAACTACCTTCTGCTTTGACTTCATTCCCCTTCTTGGGTGGGGGGTGGGTGGAGGGAGGGATGAATGCTGAAGTGGGGGGGGGGGTTTGAGGAGGGGGTAGAAGGCAGTTGGTTACAATGTATATGAATCCTAAAGTTTGGTTGTAAACTGAAGGAAGGTCAGAACCTCATCTTTCTTCCTTTTGTATTAATAATATGGAAAACTCCAATAAAATCGTTGACATATGCTTTTTCACATATCCCTATTCATCTTTCCCATCGAAAGTTCCTGAGGCTTGCAGTGAAGACAAGATGCAATCCCAAGGGTGTTCTCAAAATGTCTAGCATTCATGGCAGCAAGCTTCATCAGAAGGGAGTTGGTAGGAGGAGGTGACATCATCAGCAGGGATGGCAGCTTGACTGAGCTCCCGGCGCTGTCCAAACAATCTAAGATAATTGAAGCTGTTCTTGAGCACAAACCCTAAATTTGGAACTTAATATCAAGTTTAAAACACACCATGATCTCCTAGAAGAAAATATCGATTTTCGCCACTTCTCTTATTGTAAAGACAGCGAGAGTGCTGCTGAGGACCGAGATGAAGGGATGAGCGACCTTCAAGATGGCGCCGAGAAGCCCGATGTGGAGGAGGATTCCATGGCTTTAGACCCTGCGAACTACACTGATTCTGAACAGCCCACATGTTCAGAATTTTGAGAATGGTTTGCTAGTCTTCGTAAGGATATTAAACAATATCGCCAAGAAATGTTGGAGCATATGAACAAGATGAGAGAGGAGATGGCCACAATGGGCCATCGAGTGGACGAGTTGGAGATTAGACTTGACTGCCAGGTTGAATTAACCAAAAATATAAAGTCCACTTGTGAAGAATTACAGGAGGATAATCAGATGTTAAAATTGAAACTGGCAGACCTGGAAAACAGCGTGCGCAGAAGCAACCTGCGTTTTCGTGGCATCAAGGAGTCCTCTGGAACTGAAAATTGCACAGAAATCATCATTAGCTTCTGCCAGTTTATACTATCATCTGCTAACTCTGAGCCCAACGACCCTATCTCCAGTATACAGCTCGATAAAGCACACCATGCATTGTGTGCTCTCTCGATAAACCGAAGCAGAGATATAGTCTGCTTTCATCATTATACAATGAAGGAGAGGATCACAAGCGGCAAAAGCACAAAATAGCTGGCATTGGGAGGATCAAGGAGCCTCAGTGTTTGCAGACTTGTCACAAGCCACCTTACTAAGTCGGCAAGAGCTGAGGGAAGTCACAACATTCCTACGTTAGGAAAATATTAAATATCGCAGGATCCATCCCTTTGGTCTCTCATTCACTATGGAGGGAACAACGCATAAATATGTTCCCCAGCTGAAGCTCTACCAATTTTATCACCACAGTGCTTTATCGGTGCAGCTCCTCCTTCCAAGTCAGCTAAGTCCTCCATCTTAAAATCAGCACTACCAACTTGACAGAGAATTGGGAAGTGCAATAGCAGATTGCGCCAACAATCTGGAGAATCCTCGCACACTCAGGGGACCTCGCCCTTGACAGTAATTCCTCCTGTGGTGGGCGAGTCTGTGGCTTGCATGGAGGTTCGAGCAGGCCTGATGATGGTTTTTTTTTTTTTTGGGGGGGGGGGGGCAAAGATGCCCCAGGGTGTGTATTTGCTGCTTGTCTTTATCAATATGTAATCTCGATGCACAATGCATTGTAATTTATAGGTGATACCATTGCATTCATTGTTAGTATATGTATGCAGCCAGTTGTATTTTTGAATTGTTTCTGATCCCCATGCTATCTTGGTTCCTTATAAATTATATTTTAAGGTATGTCTCAGGAGGATGAAGAGCTTTGACAATATATCTTAATATTTTTTTGTTTGTTTTTGTTCCTAACATGATGCCTACTCTTTATATCACTTCTATGAATGTCAAGGGATTCCATTTGCATTATAAAAGGAGCCTTTTATTCCGAGAGCTTGATCAGAACAAAGCCGAGATATTTATCCAGGAGACCCATTTATCTCAAAGATATGAACATTTATTGCGGTCCCCTAAATTTTCCCAGCAATATTTCACTCCTAGAAGTAAATCTGCAAAATGTACTGGAGTTTGCATGCTGTTTGCTAAAGATTTTATATGCGAATGTACTCATTGTATTTCAGATCCACTTGGTAGATGCCTTTTGCTACGCATTGAGGTCAATGGACCGACATTTATTTATTTATTTAAGATCTTTTCTATACTGTTGACAAGTAATATACCATCACAACGGTTTACAAAAAGGCACAAAAGTAATGATGAAAATGTATATGGTAATACGTTCTATAAAAGTGCCATTTAGGTTCGGTTACATAATTTCATAATAAAGGCTATTTGATTAATGTAATAAGTCTTGTCCTTTTATACATGAACCTGATTTATTTACATTTATTTATTTAAAGTCTTTTATATACCGAAGTATAGCAATCTGCCTTCACTCCGGTTTACAGTATAACAACTTGATACAGACAACGAACAATATAAATGGGTATCAAGATAACTAGACGTAACGGAAACATCGAAGAAAATTTAGGCTAAACATGTCTAACCTATGTATAAATATTGCCTAATCGGGGTATAAACGAGTGCTGATGCATAAATTCTATGAAAAACAGGGTAACGTCAGTGAGTCTTTTGTGTGTGTTTGATGTATGCTTAGCCAACATCATCTGTGAAGGTCTGTCTGAAAATCCATTTTTTTAGTTCCTTTTTGAAGGATTTTATGTCTCTGAGTGAACTTAGGTAGTCAGGTAGGGAATTCCATGCTTTTGGTCCCGCAATGGAGAAGGCTCTGTTCCTAGTGTTGGAGTGTTTAGCTGATGGAAGAGAGGGTATGGCTAGGAGCAGTTTGCTTGAGGTTCTTGTCGTGCGTTGCGGTTTGTGTGTTTGGAGCATGTTATCGAGGATGGTGTTATCTGGTCTGTAAATCGCGTTGTGTAGGATTGTTAAGGTTTTGAACTTTATTCTTTGTTCGACCGGTAGCCAGTGAAGGCTCTTCAGAACAGGGGTTATGTGTTCTGACTTTTTTTTGCCGGTTAAGACTCTGGCAGCAGCGTTCTGTAGCAATTGGAGTGGTTTTATGGTAGATTTGGAAAGTCCAATTAGTAGTGAGTTACAGTAATCGAGGCTGGTAAAGATGAGAGATTGCAGGACAGTTCTGAAATCTTGCTGGTGTAGTAGAGGCTTGAGGTGTTTAAGTATGTGGAGTTTATGGAAGCCATCTTTTGTTTTCATTGCGATGTTTTTTTTTTTAAGTTCGGAGTCAATCCAAATTCCGAAGTCCTTTGTGTTATTCTTCAGTTGAATGTTAGAGTTGCCAATTTGAAAGGAGGGTAATGGGGTCATTTGGCCTGTGTTTCTATCGAAGAGTATGCATTCTGTTTTGTCCATGTTGAGGCATAGTTTTAGTTGGTTCAGCATGTTTCTGATTGCGGTAAGGTGGTTGGCTGTTAGTCTCAAAGCATCTTCGATCGTAGAGGTAATAGGGATGAGGAGCTGAATATCGTCGGCGTACATATAAAATGATACGCCTAGGCTTGCGATGAGTTGGCAGAGTGGGAGTAAGTATATATTAAAGAGGGTGGCTGAGAGGGCTGACCCTTGTGGTACCCCTGTTTCGAGGGGGAGGGGATCAGAGGAGTTGTTAAAAGTGACTTTGAAGAACCTGTCTTTTAGGAAAGAAGTGAACCAAGCAAGGGTTTTGCCAGTAAGACCTATGTTAGCAAGTCTTGATATCAGGCTTTTGTGGTCTACGGTGTCGAAGGCCGCAGAGAGGTCGAGTAGTATTAGTAGGTAGCTTAGTTTATTGTCGAAGCCTCTTATTATTTTGTTTGATATATTGAGTAGTAGGGTTTCTGTGCTGCAATTTTTTCTGAACCCATGTTGTGATGGTATATTCTAAAGAATGAATATATATTCTTTATATATATACAATATTAATATTTATATTTATATACAAAATTGTATATAAATAAAGAATATATATTCTTTATTTATATACAATATATAAAGAATGAGTATATTCTAAAGAATGAAAGAATGAATCCATGTTGTGATGGTATATTCTAAAGAGATATACATGTATATCTCTTTAGAATTGTATGATTTCTCTAATGTTAGTGGTGGGATAAAAAGTATGCACTTATTGAGCTAAGTGCTGTGTGCTGATGTTCTACTGCCAGCTTTATATACTCTTCTATTCTCCATTCTCTTTGTAAAATGCTTGTTTAAACAGCCAGGTTTTTAAGCTCTTTTTAAAAAGCTTGAAATTTTTCTGTAGTCTAATATCTAGGGGCATGGTGTTCCATAGTACAGGTCCCGCCAAGGACAATGCTCTCTCTCTGACCTGGGTTAGTCTTTCTGTCCTTACAGAAGGAATGGTTAGGAGGGCTTTGTTAGCTGATCTAAGATTTCGATATGGGACATGGACACACAGTGCTGTGTTCAGCCACTCTGGTTAATATTTACGGTCCAAATAATGAGCAAGCTACATTCTTCCGAAAGCTTCATCAAGTTATACTTCAGCACATGGCAGGAATCCTAAATATAGGAAGGGGGGGGGGGGGACCTTCAATGTAGCTTTATCCTGCACCCTTGATACATCTAAAGGCCATTCATATCTAGCTAAAATACATACAGATGCCTTCAGAGCACTTATGGATGATTTACAGTAAGTCGATGTTTGGAAACTAAGCTATCATCACTCCCGATCTTATACCTTTTATTCTAAAGCCCATTCTAGGATAGATTATCTACTGGTTGAGAAGTCAGTATTTCACAATGTTGTTAATGCAGAGGTGGGAATAATCTCCTGGTCGGACCATGCCCCTGTAATCCTTGATATATGCGTTTTGGGTGCAGATAGGGGCAAACGCTTTTGGCATCTTAATGATTCAATTTTCCAATATGTATCTTTCATTAATGATACTGCACAGGCCATCCAAGATTTCTGTAATACTAATGAAAACTCGTCCCCTCCCCAGCCACGGTATGGGACTGCTTTAAAGTATATGTGCGTGGTTTGTTTATATCCCGCTCTTCCTTTCTAAAAAGGCAGGAGGCATTAGGTATGCAACTTAAGCAGACTATATCACTCCTTATAGAAAAGCACTCTCTCTAGGTCTCCCTCATCACTCGCTCAACTTCTTAAGGCGAGGGAGGATCTCCATAGGCTAGAATCAGCTAGGATAGCTCATTTTCTGGAGATAATGCAGCAAGAATGTTTTGAAGGGGGAGGCGGGGAAACTACTTGCCAACAAGTTAAAAAAAAAAGAAAAAAATTTACCAAAACCATATACTAAAAATTAGAAATCCGGCTGGTCAAATACTTTCTACCTCTGATACCATTAGGCAGCAGTTTCTTAATTTCTACCAAAGTCTATACTCCTTGAACTCTTCTATCTCACAGGAGGCCATTAATACTTACTTACAATTTATCCCCTACCTCATTTAATATCGGAAATTAGTGAATTTTTAAATGCAGAAATTACTACGTCTGAATTATTAATGGTTATTAAAGACCTAAAGGTGGGCAAATCACCTGACCCTGACAGGCTTACTGCAAAATTCTATAAGCAGTTTGCCCCATATATCGTGGCACACTTGCAAAAATTATTTAATCATCTTCATATTCCATACTGTTACTCCCTAGTTCTAACTTGGTGGGTATCACCCTTATTGGCGAGACCTGGCCAGTTGTGGCTCTTATAGACCCATATCCTTAATCAATCTGGACATGAAATTATTAGCTAAAGTCCTAGCAAGCCGTCTTAATAAATTTATATCTCAACTGATACACCTGGATCAAGCAGGTTTCATTCTAGGCAGAATGGCTAGTGACAATGTTCAAAAGATTCTTAATATAATCTGGGGGCAAATAAAGAACAAATAACTACCATCCTTCTAGTCATAAACGCTGAGAAGGCATTTGATTATGGTTCACTGGCCATTTCTATTTTCCACACTAGAGACCATGGGCTTTGGTCTCCCTTTTTTGAATTGGCTTGAAGACATTATAACACAATCCCAAAGTGTGTTTAAAAATGAATGGTGGATACTCAAATATTTTTGATGTCCAGCGGGGAACTAGGCAGGGATGCCCCCTTTCCCCCCCACTCTTTGCTATATTTTTAGAACCTTTGGCCATTACAATACAGAACAACCCCCTCATAGGTGGATTTTGCATAGCTCTTGAGACTTACAAATTATCCCTCTTTGCAGATATCCTTTTTACTATTAGCAATTCGCATGAATCCCTATTAGCCATTGATTCTGCTTTAACCTCATTTAGTGCAGTTTCAGGATTCACAATCCACTGGGATATGTCAGAGCTCTTAAACACATCCTGTGACATGCATCTGGAGTCTTATTTAAAAAAGCATCACCCTTTTAAATGGGCCCCACACAAACTCAAGTATTTAGGGATCCATATAGGTAGATTTCCGAAGGATCTTTTTCAATTGAACTATGCACAGTTACTCAAAACAATTGAACAAGATCTGGGCAAATGGGACAGTCAATCTCTCGTGGCTTGGCAGGATTGCAACAGTAAAAATGAATCTTCTACCCAGGTTTCTCCGTTTCAAGCCTTGCCAGTTCTCTTGTCTAAATCCATCCTGAAAACTTAGCAAAAGAAATTCCTGCATTTTATTTGGAAACTGAGACCCCTGAGGGTGGCTAGGTCTGTCCTTTTTCAAACTAAAGTGGAGGGCGGACTGGGGATACCTAATCTCTGCTACTACATGGCGGCTCAGTTACGCTCTGCTATAGAATGGCATAATAGTACCACAGAGAAGCAATGGGTTCAGATGGAGCAAGTCTGGATGAATGGTATGCCTTTAAGAGCTACTCAATGGCAACCCCACTGCTCGTGGCATCTGTGCCCAAATATGGCCCCTACAACTCTGCTTACTTTGGGCATACGGCACTCTTGGAAACAGACTAGTGGGCAGTTTGTAAAGGAGTTGGTGATATTTCTTATATGGTTACATGTGGAGAGGGAGGAGTCAATAGTGACTCCTAAGTTCCGTATACTTTGGGCAGTGGGGATGGGATGGGTATCAATAGTGATATGGTTGGGAGTATTGAGGACTGGATGGCGTGATAGAATGATGATTTTTTTTTAATGTGCTGAGTCCTAATTTATTATGGTGTAGCCATTTTTGGATTGTTGTGAGGCAGTTGCCTCAGGAGTCTGTCAGAGTTCTGCTTCAAGCATCCGAGGAACTTTATAAATCAACTGCCGATGCTTTTGTGCTAGACTGGACCATCTATAGAAATGACAGCAGAAGAAGACCAAGTGGCCCATCCAGTCTGCCCAGCAAGCTTCCATGCTTTTTTTTTCTCTCTCATACTTATCTGTTACTCTTGGCCTTTAGTAACCTTTTGGTTCTATTTCCCTTCCACCCCCGCCATTACTGTAGAGAGCAGTGCTTGACTGCTTCTAAGTGAAGTATCTAGCTTAATTGGTTAGAGGTAGTAACAGCCGCAATAAGCAAGCTACTCCCACACTTATTTGTTTACCTAGCCTGTGCAATTCAGTCCTTGTTGGTTGCTATATGAATACAAAGCCACTTTTATTCATTTCCCTCTGACATTGAAGCAGAGCTTCTCTGGATATTATTGAAATTGAAGTATCAGGCTTAATTGATTTGGGTAGTAACCGCCGTAGCAAGCAAGCTACACCCATGCTTATTTGTTTACCCAGACTGTGGAATTCAGTCCTTGTTGTTTGTCGGAATATTAAAATCATCTTTTCTTCATTCCCCTGCCATTGAAGCAGAGAGCAACACTGGATATGCATTGAAAGTGAAGCATCAGGCTTGTTTGGTTTGGGGTAGTAACTGCAGAAACAAGCAAGCTACTCCCCGCATTTTTTGTGAATGCAAATCCTCTCTCATCTCCCTCGCACGACTGCACGCCACTTCCTCATCCTACTGGGACACATGGCGTCCTCAGTACAGGTTACCCCAATGATCTGCTTGGCCATGAGTCATGCAGTGGACTCTTAAGGTCACAATGGACTCAGTCCGTTCAACCTTTATCGACCACTGTCCACATCACTGACTCACTCCGTCAGTCTCTAGCCTGGTGGAAAAATCAGATCAATCTCCTCCAAGGCCTGCCCTTCCAGGCTCCAGACCCTCAAATAATTCTCACCACCGATGCTTCCAACCTCGGCTGAGGAGCCCATGTGGCCGATTTGCAAACACAAGAAACTTGGTCTCCAGAGGAAGCCAAACACCAAATCAATTTTGTGGAGCTGCGAGCAATCAGATATGCTCTCAGGGTCTTTCAGGATCGCCTTTCCAATCAGGTCATCCTGATTCAGACGGACAATCAGGTGGCCATGTGGTACATCAACAAACAGGGAGGGACGGGCTCCTACCTATTGTGTCAGGAAGCTGCGCAGATACAGGCGGAGGCCCTCTCCCACTCGATGTACCTCAGGGCCACCTATTTTCCGGGAGTGGACAATGTGTTGGGGGACAACCTAAGTCGCGCTTTCCATCCGCACGAGTGGTCCCTCAACCCCACAGTAGCGGACTCAATATTCCAACGTTGGGGTCATCCTCGTATAGACCTCTTTGCGTCACCTCAAAACCACAGGGTAGAGAACTTTTGCTCTCTCACTCGCAGCCAACACTCACAGCCAAGAGATGTGTTCTCCCTCTCATGGGCAACCAGTCTCCTATATGCATTCCCTCCACTTCCACTACTTTCGAAGACTCTTGTGAAGTTACGTCAGGACAAAGGATGCATGATCCTGATAGCACCTCTCTGGCCTCGCCAAGTGTGGTATCCAATACTTCAGGATCTCTCCATTCGGAGGCACATTCCCTTGGGAAAGGATCCATGTCTGATCACTCAGGACAGCAGGTGCCTACGCCACCCCAATCTTCAAGCTTTGTCCCTGACGGCCTGGATGTTGAATGGTTAATTCTTCAGCCACTTAACCATTCGGAGCCAGTTTCCCGTGTCCTGATTGCTTCATGGAAGCCTTCCACGAGAAAGTCTTACCTATACAAATGGAACAGGTTTAAGCCATGGTGTTTTTCTCAATCCCTTGATCGCTTTACCTGTTCCACCATGAAGTTTCTAGACTATCTCTGGCACTTGTCAGTCAGGTCTAAAAACTTTCTCCATCAGAATGCATGTCAGTGCGGTGGCCGCCTTACATAAAGGTGTCGGGGACATTCCTATTTCAGTACAACCCCTCGTGACACGTTTTCTGAAAGGCTTGCTTCACCTCAAGCCTCCACTGCATCCTCCGGCCCCTTCCTGGGACCTCAACCTGGTTTTAGGTCGGCTCATGAAACCACCATTCAAGCCTCTCCAATCCTGTGATCTTCACTTTCTCACATGGAAAGTGATTTTTCTTCTGGCGATAACATCTGCTCGCAGAGTTAGTGAGTTACAGGCCCTAGTTACCTATCCGCCTTACACTAAACTTCTGCAGGACCGGGCAGTACTCCGCACTCACCCTAAGTTCTTGCCTAAGGTAGTATCGGAGTTTCACATTAATCAATCCATTATACTACCTACCCAATCCAGGAGAACAGGCTCTGCATACCCTTGACTGCAAACAGGCTCTAGCCTTCTATCTAGATCGTACAGCCACCCACAGGAAAAGCACTCAATTGTCTCTTTCCATTCCATCAAATTGGGGCAGCCTATGGGTAAGCAGACTCTCTCCTCCTGGTTAACGGACTGCATATATTTTTGCTATCAGCAAGCAGGCATTCCGCTTCAAGACCATGTTAAAGCACACTCTGTCGGGGCCATGGTGACTTCAGTAGCACACCTACGCTCTGTGGCTCTTCCTGACATCTGCAGGGCTGCTACCTGGAGTTCTCTCCATCCCTTTACAGCCCATTATTGTTTAGTCAAGGCAGGAAGACTAGATTCCATCTTCGGCCAATCTGTCTTGCGCAGCCTTTTTACAACTTGACGTACCAACACCCTTCCACCTGCCCGTTAGGGTTTAGGATGCCCTCTACCAAATTCCACCCCAGTCCTTGTGCCTATTGTACATCTTGGGTATATTTGGTGTATTTCTTGGACATCCTCAGCTCGGTACTCACCCATATGTGAGGACTACCATCCTGCTTGTCCTGTGAGAAAGCAAATGTTGCTTACCTGTAACAGGTGTTCTCACAGGACAGCAGGATGTTAGTCCTCAGGAAACCTGCCCACCACCCCGCAGTGTTGAGTTCGTTACGTTTTCTTATTTTATTTTTCGGCACTTTCTGTAGCTTTAAACAAGACTGAAGGGGGACCCCTGCTGGCTGCAGGTTTAGTGCCATGCTGGGCATGCCCAGTAGGTGCCAGTCAAAGTTCAGGAACTTTGACAAAAGTGTTCCATGATTGGGCTCCATCCTATGTCACCCATATGTGAAGACTAACATCCTGCTGTCCTGTGAGAACACCTGTTACAGGTAAGCAACATTTGCTTTCCTCTCTCTATGCAGCCCAGCATTCTTCTGGCTTTAGCTATCGCCTTGTCACATTATTTCCCCGACTTCAGATCGTTTGACACTATCACCTCAAGGTCTCTTTCCAGCTCCGTGCACATCAGCCCTTCATCCCCCATCGAATACAGTTCTTTTGGATTTCTGCACCCCATATGCATGACTCTGCGCTTCTTGGCATTGAATCTGAGCTGCCATATAGTTAACCACTCTTCCAACTTCTTTAAATCCCGTCTCATTCTCTCCATTCCTTCTGGCGTGACCACTCTGTTGCAGATCATCCGCAAAAAAACAAACCTTACCTTCTATCTCTTCTGCTATGTTGCTCACATAGATGTTGAACAGGACCGGTCCCAACACCAATCCTTGCGGCACTCTGCTTAACACAACTCTCTCTTCAGAGTAAGTTCCATTTACCATCACACATTGTCTTCTGTCCGTCAACCAGTTTGCAATCCAGGCCACCACCTCGGCAGTCACTCCTAAGCTTCTCATTTTACTCACCAGCCTCCTGTGCGGGACCGTATCAAAAGCTTTGCTGAAATCCAAGTAGATGGATATCTACTCTATGCTTGCCCACTAATTCCTCTAATCACCAGGGCCATTCAGAAGGTTCTTCGAACAAAGTGAGGATAATCCTCATAGCACCAGCCTGGTCACAGCAAGTGTGTGGTATCTAGATCTCATCTGTTGATTTGATCTCCAGTTCTTGCGCAGCAGAAAGGCAGGCTCTGCCATCTGAACCTATCATCATTGGCCTTCATAGCATAGAAGAATACACAGTAGTCTTACTTTTCCCCAGAAATGGAAGATGTTCTAATTTCCTTAAGGAAACCTTCAACCTGAAGATCCTATGGTTTAAAATGGAAGAAGTTCTTGACTTGGTGTAGGACCAGTTATCTGGATCCCTTCTTCTGTGGCTCTAGGGACTTGCTTCAATACCTGTTCTACCTCTCATCCTCCAGTCGTAGCACCTCCAGTCTGAGTTTCTCAGTGCCATTGTGACATATCACCAGCAAGTGGAAGGGGCTCCAATAACTTCTCCATCCTTTGGTAACAAAATTCATGTAAGTTCTGTGGTGTTCAAAACCTCTAGTCAGTAAGCCTCTGATTCTTTGAGACTTCAGTGTAATCCTAGCTCAACTCATGAAACCTTTTGAACCACTGAAGTCAGACTTGAAGTTTCTCACCTGGAAAGTGTTCTTTGTGGCTGTCACAGAGAGCAAATGAACTACAGGCTTTGATTTCATATTCACCATTCCTTCATTTTTTTCATAAGTGAGGTTTTAGGAGCTCACTCAGTTCCTTCTGAAAGTGGTGTCTGTGTTCCACATCAATTAAACTAGTGTGCTACCTAGAGTATTTTCCAAAACCACATGCACAAAGGAGAATTGGCTCTTCCCTTGGACTTTATGAAGGCCTTGACTTATTACTTAGAGTACTCAATCTCACTATGAATCTTCTCAATTATTCATATTCTAAGAGATTGGGAAAGGCAGTTGCCAAACAAATTCTGTCCAATTGACTAACGAATTGCATGGTGCACAGTTAATTACTGGCTGGTTTACAGAATAGGCTGTCAAGGTTCATCAGGTGAAACTTATGGTGACTTCAGTGATTAATCTCAGGGCCACTTCTATTGATGTCCTTTGCAAAACTGCTGTTTGGTCATCTTTTAACACCTTCACATCAAACTGCTGTCTAGTCATCATGTCCTGAGAAGACTGTAAGTTTGAACAAGCAGTTCTGTGCAACCGCTTCTCCCAGGCGTTCACTTTCCACTTGGGGGGGGCCCCCCCCAGGATGTCTTAAATAAGTGCTTCCGCTGTTCAACTTAGCTTGGGACTCCTACATGTAATGACAAATTTATGCCTGTTTATAACTGGAGAAAGTACATTTGCTTACTTGTAAATGGAGTTCTCCTTAGCAGAATGATTTAGCCATTCTTAATACCTGCCTGCCTCCCTGGAGAGTCCACTACCTTACTAAAGTTTAAAAAGCAGTGTGCATGCTTGGTAAAGTTTTTACTGATCTTTGAGAGCTAGGTGTATGTCAACAGTGTTATGGCTAATTCATTTTGCTATCTATGGAAAGCCCTGTTTACAGGTAAGCAAACTTGCTATTTTTTCTATTTCTGTTTTTATACTTGTATACTACATTATTCCCCAGAAATGGGGACTTAAAGAGGTTTCCATAAAAAATGAATATCAATTTTGCACAATATTTACTCCTGGGGGGAACTCTTTGCAAAAAAATTTAAAATTCTAAGCACAAAAACGTAAAATTCTGCAAACTTTATATTGGTCAAAATAACACAATTTACATGACAGTCTTTAAGTAATTACATTTTAAATTTAATATAGAAAACAGTTATTACTTAAAGATGCAGATTTTAAAATATTTTGAGCAGAATTTCCCTAGAAATTCACTCCCTTCTACTCACTCTCCTTACTTCCCTGGCCACTTCACCCTCTCAGGCCCCAACTCCTCCACCTGCCAGTATCTCTCCCATTCCACTCTATTGCTACTCCCAGAGTTTGACCTCATTCTCATTACTACCCCATCCTACAGGTTCCCTCTGTCCCCCTCTTTCTCAAAGTGCTCCCTCTCTAGTGCACATACACACACCCTCATACAGGCTCCCTCAATCTCTCGTGCACATACATACGCTCATACAGGGTCCCTCTCTTGCATACACACCCATACACCCTCACACAGGCTACCTATGTCTCTTCTCATGCACCCCTTCACACAGGTTCTCTGTCACACATACACAATCCCTTCACACTGGCTAGCACTCTCACATATGCACGATCCCTTTTTCATACACACCAGCTCCCAATCTCTCTCGCATATACACACTCCTTCACAATCTCATAGGTTCCTTCTTTGGCACCCACACTCAAGTACCCACTCTGCTCTCTCACCCCCTCTGCGCTCTCGCTCTCTCTCCCTCTCTCTCTCACTCACTCACTCTCACCTGGGCCTTCATCTTTGCTGTGAGCGGATTGCGCCACGCAGCACGCCGGGGCCTTCATCTTTGCCACAAATGGCACGTGCTCTGTTGCAGCATGCCAGGATCTCCTCTGCCATTTTCTGCGCACAATTTGGCAATTCTGTGCAAATTCTGCGATCCACAGTAGTGCAAAATTCCCCAGGACTAAATATTAAGTCCATAATGCAGGTCTCCCATATGTTGAATATGCATGGAAGGCATTGCTTTCCTTTTTTGCTATTTTATCCACTCTATTGTGAATGGCCAGAACAGGTTATACTTTCTAAATGATCATGACAGTTTGGATACTTTACAGTTTGGGCTTTTACCACATCAATGCACTGAGACCCTTTTATTAGCTGCTCAACTTGTTCAGATGCAGCTTTGAGATGTCCACTGACTTATCTTAGTAGTGATGAACATCTCAGCTGTGTTTGATATAATAAATCAGCTACTATTATCATGATTGAGAGAGATCTGCATTGCCGGCCAGATATTACAATGGTTCAAATCTTTTCTTACTGATTGCTGTTTTTCAGTAAGAGTCGGGAAGTAGATTTCCCAGTGACATCCCATTACCACTGGTGGGCATCAGGGCTTTGCACTTTCTTCACTTTTGTTCAGCATTTATCTGTATCCATTCTGTAGCCTATTTACTAATCTAGGAATATACACAAACATTCAGTTTTTTGTGCTGGTCACATCCTCAATCGCTAATGCAATTGAATATGTTATTTATTTATTTATTTAGGATTTTTATATACCGACCTTCTCAATACAAGTATCAAATCAGGTCGGTTTCCATAGAACAAAACTGTCGCGGTTAAGGCGTTACAATAAACAGAGTTTCTGAACATAAGAACATAAATAAATATTACATAGACAACAATAACTCGTCAAAATAATGTGAATAAATATAGGGAATGGCTAAAAAAGGGGTAGTGTAACTTGGGATATACAGTTAACAGAAAACTGTGTTGATGGGCAAAAACATGAGTAATGCATGAGTTCAAAGAACTAATGCATCAACAAAAGAGTATTTTCAAAACAAGTGGGCTGTCCAGATCAGGCGTGATTGGGCCTAGAGGGGGTATGGACGGTCGAGGAGCTTATAGTGGACTATTTTGCTCTTTGACCGGTGTCAGAATGTTCCTGCGATTCTGGATAGGCTTGCCGGAAGAGCCATGTTTTTAGGTTTTTCTTAAAGGTTAGATGACAAGACTCTTGGCGTAGATCCGGCGGTAATGAGTTCCAGAGGGTGGGCCCGGCTGTGGAGAGTGCTCGTTTTGTTAGTGAAGTTTTCATCGGGGGAGCATATAAGGAACCTTTGTAGTTGTATCTGATAGGTCTTTGTGATGTGTGAGGGTGGAGTTGCGAGTTTAGATTTAGGTGGGTGATGCCCATAATATCCTTGTGGATCATTGATAGTGTCTTGAAGGTAATTCTGGCTTTTATAGGAAGCCAGTGAAGGCTGTGAAGAATTGGAGTGATGTGAGCTCTCTTATTTGTGTTGGTGAGCAACCTCGCCGCAGCGTTCTGCACCATCTGTAAGGGTTTTGTAGATAAGAGCGGAAGACCTAGCAGTAAAGAGTTGCAGTAGTCTAACTTAGACAGAATTATAGACTGGATTACTAGACTGAAGTCACTAAAGTGGAGGAGTGGTTTCAGATTTTTTAGCACTTGAAGTTTGAAATAACATTCTTTAGTTGTGTTGATAATGAAGGATTTAAGGTTGAATTTATTGTCGCGACGCACCCCTAGGTCTCTGACGGAAGGGGAGTGGTTAATAGATAATTTTGTGAATTGTGTTGCGCTATGGGAGTTGTTGAGAGTATGGGTTTCGTCTGGCGAGATGATGAGGATTTCTGTTTTGTTTGAATTGAGTATAAGGTTCAGGCTGGATAGCAGAGTGTTGATAGATTGTAGGCAATTAATCCAATGTGCCCAAGTTTTTTGCAGTGATTCTGTGATGGGAAGGAGTATCTGAATGTCATCAGCGAAAATATGTTTTAGCTTGAGGTTGGAGAGAAGGTGGCAGAGTGGCAGCAGGTAAATATTAAATAGCGTAGGGGAGAGGGATGATCCTTGTGGTACTCCTCGTGTTGATTTGATAGGAGGCGATTCTTCGTTATTGATTTTAACTTTATAGAATCTATTCTCCAGGTTGGTATGTTGGTATCTGCTTGAAATCTGTTTGTGAATGGATGATCTGAAGTCTTTGTCCTTGAAAGAGCAAATAAAATCAGTTGCAACGAGTGCTTTCAATAAATTGCATCTACTGTGCCCACTGAAACCTTATCTGATATAGATTTTCAAACCGTTTTATAATCACTAGTCATCTATGTATCAAACTATTGTAATTTGCTGTGTGTGGGGCTTTCTGTGTATGTTGGGATGTCTCTAGATGAAAATGTGGCTGCCAGGCTAGCTATGGGTGCAAAGTTATTTGACCATATTACCTCTATATTGGGTTCACTACATTGGCTCTCTACAGTGGCAGATTTGATTTCAAATAGTGACACTAATCCATCTTCCGCTAAGTAGACATGCACCTCTGTGTTATTGCGCTGTTAAAAATATACAAATTGTAGCGCTCCGTATAGTCTACAGGTTGTAACTTGGTAGAGGTGCTATTAGTTTCAGGCTCACTTTCATGTTACTGGCCCAACATCATGGAATGGCTTGCCTGATGAAATTAATTTCTCAATACTGTTCCACTTTTAGAAAGCACTTGAAGGCTGTTTACGTTAGGCAGGCTTTTGGTGATATCTGTTCTTGAGTAAGCAAAATTGTAGGCTTATGATATCATGATACTGTATTTTTATTTTTAATTTAGCTGTTTTTACCACTTCTTATAGTTTCATATGCAAAGTATGTACGTACTTTTCTATTTCATTCTTATTACCTTTTAATTGTGTATGATTTCTATGTTTTCATTAACAGTGAATAATTATTGTAACTAGTCAAACATAGGATTGTGCGGGCTAAAAATCCATTATATTAAATACATACATCAGTAAAAGAAATCCCTGTCAGTCTGTTTTACTCTCACTTCCCCTTGTGCAGCAGTTGTCTTTAAACCCTGTTTAAGCTTCTCCAAGTTGGTAGAATATTCACGTCTGTGGCACTTTGGAGAAAAATGCAGGGACTCAGGCCCTAGCTTATCTGTTTGAGTACAATGATGACACATCTAAGTGCCCAGCCACCTGGGACTGTAATAATCATAACAACTTTGCCTGGTGACATTAGGCTAACCATTTCACATCGCCAAGAAGTCTACTTCCCCAGTGTGAAGCACAATTCTAGATCACAAAGTGGAGAACTGAATGAGTTAGAATCCTGAAAGTAGGTTCAGTCAACCTCTACTTTTTTTTATACGTGTAGCTTTCACATATTAAACTATTTTGACATACATAGGCAATTAACTTTTCACATTTTATGCTCTCTTGAAATCTATTTTTCTCCAAGGACAAGCAGGATGGTAGTCCTCATACACATGGGTGACATGGGATGGAGCCCTGCAGGGAAAACTTTTGTCAGTTTCTAGAAACTTTGACAGTCACACTGAGCATGCCCAACATGCCGCTATCCACGCATCCATGCAGGGTCACTCTTCGGTCTCTTCTTTTCCGCGGAGCTGTCGTCTCGTGGTTTTGGAGCTCGCGCTTCTTTCTTGATTTGCGGTTGATTGCCAACGGTATTTCCCCCCGGTACCTGCCAACCATCGACCGCGTGCTGCGCTCTTTTACCTATGGCATCTACTGGTTTCCACCGATGCAACCAGTGCCTTCAGACTATGTCCATCACGGACCCCCACGAGGTCTGTTCTCTGCCTGAGGGCTTCCCATGATGTCCATGGCTGCGACCTCTGTGGCCAGATGACCCCTAAGGGTCATCAGGCCAGTCTCAACAAAATGGAGAAACTCTTAGTGTCCGAGCCGTTTTCAGCATCGGGAACCTCCACCCCTCTCAGTAAGGAGCCCCCAGCCCTGGCTCCGGGTTATCCTGCCCTGTCCCTACCAGGTCCCGAGCTCGGTGTGGGGGACCGTCCGCTGTCCCTGTTCTGTTCCTGGTCGGGTTCCTCTGCATCGGGCAAGGACTGCGGTGACTGCTGGAAAAGGTCCAGGAAGCACTGGCATCGGTCATCTTCTACCAAACCGTGAGAGGGCATTGACCTCTGGTGCCTCCCACGAAGAGATTGAGGGCGGAGGAGGCCATTCACTCAACCCCACCGAGGCCTCTAGATGGTCTCCACCAGCACCGGTGGAGGGCTTGGTTTCCCTTCAGCCAGAGGATGCACCAATTCCATCTGCACCTCCTCAGCCTGCTTTCTCCTTGCAGGCTTTTGAGGAGGAGCTGGAAAAGTGTGTATGTGTGGCTGGCAGTTGGCCAGGCCTGCAGGGCCTCGAGCCTCCAGTTCCCCAGGTACTTCCTCCACCACAAGAGCCTGTTCCATCTGTGCTTGCACCGTAGCTGGAGCAGCTCAACACGCTCGGTATACTATCCACGCAGCCAGCGCTAGTGCCCCAAGACCCTCCACGGCCTCTGGGTGCACCGCTGCCATCGCCACCGGCCCCCATACCGGTGAGCAACTCCTCTGAGAAGGAAAGACCTGGCGCAATGGTGGGCCGGAGACACAGTGCCACCTCACAGTCTAGCTCTCCCAAGGCCCTCTGGGTTGATTCCACAGTTTCCCTCTGTGCCCCCGATTTCACCACCTCCATTGGATCCTTTGAGGACATGAGGCACTCTGGTGCCTTCAAGGATCAGACTGTGCACCGATGGGCCCTCAGTCCCCCACATCCCCGGAGGATTGTAGCAGGGGTGAGGCCCCCCTACCACCCCGTGGGAGAGTGAGACTGGTATCCTCCTCAGAAGAAGCAGAGGATCTGCTTTCTGAGTTTTCTCCCCTGGAGGAACAATGGCGATCTCCCCCCGAGGACCTCACCTTTGAGGGGTTCGTCAAAGCCATGGCTGAATCTGTGCCCTTCCGGTTATTGACAGGACGCCAGGCACAGAATGCTTCAGTTCCTGCAGTTCATAGATGCCTTGAAGGAGGTTCCAGTCCATGACATTTTCAAGGAATTGTTGCCCTGCCAGTGAGAACATCCCGTCTTGATTCCACCAGTTAATAGGAAAAAAGATGCAGTATACGTGGTCCAGCTAATGACCGGCTTTGACTGCCGTAAACTCCCCCCAGTCAGCTCTGAAAGGTAAGAGGGTTCGTACCCATGCCTCTGCTCCGTCAGGGCGAGAACATAAAGCCCTAGATGTGTGGGGCTGCCGAGTGTTCCAGGGGGCCATATTCATTGCCCGTATAGCTTGCTACCAGCTTTAAATGGGACAATACTCACGGAATCTGTGGAAACAAGCTCTAGAGTTCAGTGAGCATCTGCCTCAACAATTCCAGGAGGATTTTCAGGCCATTGTCCTGGAGTGTGATAAGCACGATGTCCACTCAGCTTATGATGTCTTTGAGACAGCCATGAGATCTGCAGCGGGCATTGGGGCCCGTCAGATATCTTGGCTATGAGCCTCTGACCTACGCCCTGACGTACAGGGCTGACTTGCCGTGTACTGGTGAGAGCCTATTTTATAACAGGATTAAAGAGGCTATAGCTCAACTGAAGGATTACCAAGAAACCCTTCAGCAATTGTTGGGTAGCACTTCCGACACAGCCTACCAGGAAGCCCTCACAACAGTACTTGAGATGGTCTTTCTATCGCCGATGGGGGGGGGGGTTGCCTCCAACTTTTCGCAGATTGGTGGATCTCGATCATATCGGACTCCTGGGTCCTATCCATCGTTCGCCAGGGTTACTGGCTGCATTTCCAGTGACCTCCACCCCCCTCCCCCCCATCTCCCAAGTGAACCTTTTCCAACCGACCAAAAGGGAAGAGGAATCTGCTCCAAGTATTTCCTAATTCCCAAGAAAATGGGTGGCCTCAGGCCCATACTGGACCTGAGAGCATTAAACCGCTTCCTGGTGAAGGAAATGTTCCAAGATTGTCTTGCTGGGTACCCTGATCCCCCCCTGCTCAGGGCGGGAGACTGGCTATGCTCCCTCGATGTACAAGATACTTACGTCCATATCCCAATTTTTCCAGCGGATCGACAGTATCTAAGATTTCTGGTCGGGCACCACTATCAGTATCGAGGTTTGCCCCTTGGCCTGGCGTCTGTGCCCCGAGTTTTCACAAAATGTCTGGCAGTTGTCTGTGCCCATCTTCAAAGGCAGGGAATTTGTGTGTTTCCCGACCTCAACGTTTGGCTCATCAAAGACAACTGTCAAGGGACCCAGAGTGCCATGCGCCTCACAATTGAAACTCTGAAGACCCTGGGATTCTTGGTCAATTATCCCATCTTCAGTCGGCTATGCAGCTGGACTTCATTGGGGTGCCCCTGGACACTGTCCAGGAGAAGGCCTACCTACCTCAGTACAGGGCAGAGACTTTAGCAGCTCTTGCACAACCTGTCTCCAGCTGCCCACATATCTCTGCCCACCAGTTCCTCCAGCTGCTGGGCCATATGACATCGGTGCATGTCACCTCGTTTGCTCACATGCACTGTGCACAATGGAGGCTGCGCTCTCAGTGGTGTCGGGCATTGCAGGATATGCATGCCTGCATCATGGTCACCGAAAGCTTGCAGCAATCCCTCCTGTGGTGGACAATCCCCGCAAACCTGGAGCGGGGCTGTCCCTTTTGGAATGCTCAGCCCCAAGCCATGCGCAACATTGATGCTTCTAAGATGGGGTGGGGAGCACATGTCCTGGGTTACCACACCCAGGGGTTGTGATTGGTTCAGGAGGCTCAGCTCCAGATCAACCTCTTGGAATTGAGCTGTCCGCTATGCCCTGCGGGTGTTCCGAGAGCTTCTTGTGAACCAGGGAGTGCTGGTTCAAACAATCAGGTGGCCAAGTAGTACCTGAACAAGCAGAGAGGAACAGGGTCATTTCTCCTCTTCCTGGAGGCAGTCCAGGTCTGGACATGGGTCATCAATGACTGTATCATTCTCCGGGTGGTGTACTTTCCAAGAGTGAACAACATCCTGGCTGATACCTTGAATCGGGCATTCAGGCCCCATAAATGGTCCCTCAATCAGGAGGTAGCGAATAGCATTTCCACTGCTATGGGATCCCGGACATAAACCTGTTTGCCTCCATGGAAAACAGGAAAGTGCGCTGTTTTTTGTCCCCTCAGCAGGAGGGGCAGAGGAACATTAGCGGATGCCTTCTCAATCCACTGGGGGATGGGCTTGCTGTATGCCTACCCGCCCCTTCCGCTTATATCCAAGACACTCCAGAAATTGCAGCAGGATCGAGACTCCATGATCCTTATTGCTCCCCGTTGGCCCCAGCAGGTCTGGTTCCCGACCCTTCAGGACCTAACTGTGCAGTCCCCAGTTCGGCTGGGAATGGCGCTGGAACTCATCACCCAGGACCAGGGCAGACTTTGTCATCCCAACGTGCGAACCCTTGCCCTCACAGCTTGGATGTTGATCAGGTGACTCTGGAGGCCCTCGGCCTGGAGTCCTGGAAACCGTCCACCAGAAAGTCTTATAATCTGAAGTGGAAAAGATTCTTTTTCTGGTGGGAGGGTTGCAGTTTGGCTCCCTTTTCTCTTGCTCCCCTCCACTTCTGGACTACCTATTGTCCTGAGTCCGGTCTGCAGACCACTTCAATTAAGGGTTCACCTCAACACCATAGAGGCATACCATCAAGGTTTGGATGGTTCCCCAATTTCTTGCCATCCTCTCGTTGGCCAATTCATGAGGGATTTGCTTCAATTGAAGCCTCTCACTCACAACCCTGGTGGTCTCCTGGGAGCACAGCGTGGTATTTTTGCAACTCATGGAGCCTCTGTTTTGAGCCGTTGTGCTTTTGCGATCTCAGATACCTTTCATGGAAAATGATCATCTTGGTTGCGGGTCACATTGGCTTGCTGGGGTGGTGAGCTGCAAGCACTGGTGTCTTATCCGCCTTATACAAAGTTTTCTCACGACAGGGTGTCCTATGGACATACCCAAGTTCCTACCCAAGGTGGTTTCGGAGTTCCATCTCAACCAGTCCATCGTGATGCCGACGTTTTCCAATGGCCTCACGCTCACCGCGATGAATGGGCTCTCTCTACACCTTGGATTGCAAGAAGGCGCTTACATTCTACTGGGAACAGACAGCACCCCACTGTGGTTCTTTTGATAAGAACAGATTAGGGATCGTGGTCTCCAAGCAGTCTCAGATTGCATGGCCTTCTGCTACGCGCAGGTGGGTTTACAGCTTGATGGTCACATCAGAGCTCACTCTGTCCGGGCCATGTTGGTCTCTGTGACTCACTTGTGTGCCGTTCCCATCCACGAGAGCTGCAGGGCGGCGACTTGGATTTCCCTCCACACTTGTGCCTTACATGAGGTGAAGGTTTTTCTATATGACAATTCTAAAAAATCACAGACTCCTTCTGAAGAACCCTCCATTGTACTACACCTATGTTTATTCTGTGCTGCTGTTGGTTGGTCCTTATTTTTATGTCTTTTTATTGTGTGTGTGTTGTCACCAATTTTTTTATTTTATCCTTGTTTTACTGTAAATCACTTAGGCCTAGTTTGTGTTAAGCGATAATACGTTTTAATAAATACAAATACATGACTGTCCTGCTGGCAGTCTTTATCCAGACAGTAGTTTTGAACAGTCCGTTCTCCGCAACCTCTTCCAGCCATGAAAACCCAACTCTCTCCTCTGGGGGCCCGATCCTTGAGTGCAGGCCTTCTCCTGTTTTGCTGCCGCTACAGTTGTGCACGTTATCACCTGTTCTTTGCTGTCCATGTTAGGAGAGGCCTGTGGTTACTTAATCACCCATGTGTGAGGACTACCATCCTGCTTGTCCTTGAAGAAAGCAGAGTTGCTTACCTGTAACAGGGTTCTCCAAGGACAGCAGGATGTTGGTCCTCATGAAACTTGCCCACCACCCCGCAGAGTTGGGTTTCTCTCGGATTATTTTATTTTTTTGCGAACTCTGTTATAAGACTGAAGAGGGACCCCCTGTGGACGCGTGGTTAGCAGCATGCTGGGCATGCTCAGTGTGCCTGTCAAAGTTTGTAGCAGCTTTGAGAAGTTTTCCGTGCCGGGCTCCATCCAATGATGTCACCTATGTGTGTGAAGACTAACGTCCTGCTGTCCTTGGAGAACACCTGTTACAGGGTAATCAACTCTGCTTTCCTCCTGCCTTTTGCTTTATCTGTATGGAATCCTAAAATGTGAAACTAAACTTGGCGAAGTGCTGTGAATATTTGAGGAGTTCACGTATGTTGCAAATGGTTGGATGTTAGTCCTGACTCAGAAAAAGCATTGGGCTGAAGCTGTAGATGGATTGAAAATCAGGAATAATGTTTATAATCAGTTTAAGCGTGGTCCTTTTTTAGAAATGTGATCTTTAGCTATATACTAAAGAAATGGTTATGCTTTTATTGCTAAGTAATAAATATGCAGCGTAGTATGTTAGCAGTCTAACCCCATTCCAAAACTGCCTTTCTTGGGTTGGTATGCTAGTTTGCTTATCAGGGCTTTTAACTGCAGAGAGCAATGTTAATTAGAGATGTGCTTCATTTTTTTCTACCGGGTCGTTTTTTGACTCTGATACTTCGTGGTAAAATTCGAGTTTTCTTGTTTAGTTTTTTTGAAAAACGAAACGAGGAAACCCAAAACCGGGCCGGGAAACGAAGCTAAAAAAAAACCCACCCCAAGCATTTAAATTAATTTTAATACATTGCATACAACCCCCCCCCCCCCCCCCCCCCACCATCCCGATCCCTCCCCAAGACTTACTAACATCCCTGGGGGTCCAGCGGGGCCCCGGGTTCCATTTGTCCTCCGTGCCCGGGGTGCTACTGCAAGCCGTGCTCCTCAAAATGGTGCATGTCACAGGGGCTACCGGCGCCATTGGTCAGCCCCTGTCACATGGCCATCGGCGCCATCTTGTGCTCATACCATGTGACAGGGGCTGACCAATGGCGCCGGTAGCCCCTGTGACATAGTATGGGCAAAGGCTATTGGCGCCATTTTGATTCCTGGCGGCCGACAACGAAATCGCTCCCGGACCCCCAGGGATTATTGGCAAGCCTTGGGGGGGGGTCAGGAGGCCCCCCAAGCTGGCCAAAAGTCCCTGGGGGTCCAGCGGGGGTCCGGGAGCAATCTCCTTCACTCGTGCTGTCGGATGCCAGGAATCAAAATGGCGCCGATAGCCTTTGCCCATATTATGTCACAGGGGCTACCGGCGCCATTGGTCGGCCCCTGTCACATGGTATGAGCACAAGATGGCGCCGATGGCCATGTGACAGGGGCTGACCAATGGTGCCGGTAGCCCCTGTGACACAGTAGTTCAGAGGCTATTCGGCACCATTTTGAGCACGGCTTGCAGTAGCACACCGGGCACGGAGGGACAAATGGAACCCGGGACCCCGCTGGACCCCCAGGGATGTTAGTAAGTCTTGGGGAGGGATCGGGATGGGGGAGGGTGGCTGTATACTTAATCTTAATGTTTGGGGTGGTTTTTAATTTTAAAAAAAAAAATGTGCCCCTCTCCCGACAGAAACCCGAAAAACGAAGTTTCCCCGAAGTTCGGGGAAAATCCTTTTCGGGTTTCGGGGCCCCCGAACCATGGTGAATTAGGCAATTTCGTTGCAATTGCCTAATTCGTGATAAACGATTGCACATCTCTAATGTTAATATATGCGATATAATATTTTTCATTTTGTGGACTAAGTGGCTACTCATCTATACTCTCTCCTGTCATAGCATATAGTTTTTTAGTGCTGCTATTTGTTAGGTAAAATATATAAAACTGAGCTTTACTTTTTTAATTTTACTTTTCTTATCTAGACGACAAACTGTGACGAGCACTCCATGCTGGATTGAACTTCATCTGAATGGACCCCTGCAGTGGTTGGACAAAGTATTAACTCAAATGGGCTCCCCTACAGTCCGCTGTTCAAGCATGTCCTAAAAGTTCCTCTTTCAGATGTTACCAATGGACTAAATAGTCCTGTCAGACTTGGTTTAATAACTCATCTGTCATAAGTGTTTGTGCGTGGTCCCCATGAACTGTTTACTATCCAAAACCAGAAGACAAAAGCAGCACTTGAGGTCCTCTGAACTAAAGCACCTTTTTGAATTGTTTCGTATACTCTGACAACTTTAGATTAAATTTTAGTGCAAAAGGCGTGCCTCCTAAAGAGGAAAGGACAATTTTAAAGACTTTCACTGGTGTTTTACTGGGCATATAATTAAGAGTGTCCTTAAGGTTTATCAATAACATGAATAGTTCTTAACTCCATGTACAAAATGTATCGTGTTCTCCAGAATCTCTATATTGTGCTGTTTTACAGTCTTAGTTCCCACAGATAGATGTGTGCACTGCTGCTTGATTTAGGTGAGCCCTTTCATAAAATTGCAAATATGAACAATCTTCCATTTTTTTCATTAAATATTCCTCTTCCTTAAAATTGTCATGGTAACATATGTATTCACTGTAACGTAGGTCATTTGTTGCTGCCTGAGTTTATTTTATGAACAGTGGGTACAAATTTAATCATGAAAGGTTTAACTTTCAAAAGCTAGTACCTTTTTGTTCTGTAGCACCTAAAATATGAATTCTCATTTTTTTAAAATGAAATTCTAGTATTTTTCACTTTTTTTTAAGCATACACATATTGATGGCACATCCTACTTAAGGAAGATAGATGTACCATATGGGTTCAGAATTCTAAAATTATGTATTGGTTTGCAAACAGTTATTGGTTTGCACCTTAAATTATATTTTGATATATTGTTGAATGATTACTTTTTCCTTCCATAAATTTTTAGGATGATTCCATTTCGTAACTACAGTCTTGAACATATGACTTTAAAAAGCTGTCTCCATTGATTTCAGTTTTTCACTATGTTCCTGTAATAAATCTTGAACACTTTCCATTTGAGTGGCTTTATATGGCTTAGTTAAATGCCAGATTGCATATATTATAAAATAAGGGCCGTTTTGTAAGAGTAGTTGCTTCTGCCAAACCTCTGCGATAATGGTTGATGAAGTCCGACTATTAGAGGAGGACTTATCTTTATTTCTGTATTTTTTACATGCATGTTATTGTGAACCCTTGGACACCTCATTATTTTGCACCAAAATAAAAATTGGAAATTGTATCCTACAAATGTCTGGGTTTGGGAAAGGTTTGGAGAAAGATCCATATACAAATATGATTCTCAAAGTCAAAATTGTACATTTTACTAACTTTTTTATCCAACTACCTGTCATTCTTTTGTTGTGGCAGTAGCTAAATTGCCTTCATGGTCTTCTCAATCTTTTTATTCCCATTTTTTCATTTATACACTAGTACTGTACTTTGTAAGTACAGGCTAGTGAGAGCGGTATACTTTCAGAACAAAAATATGGCCAGTGTTAAAGCTTTTCACCAGTTGGCTGAATTGAAGGCAGTAATGATTTTTATGCCATAAAGATTTGGGCATAGAAGCAATACCAAAAATAAAATCTTTTTGAATAAAAATCGGCTAGAGTATAAAAAATATTGGCAAAGCATTTAACAGTTTGTGAGCTAGTTTTACCAGTAGCGTTAAATGTATTGGTAGAACTTGTAAACCTAAGATATAAGCTTAATGCGTGTTGCATTTGCCTAATATGTGAATACACTAATAAAAAGGTTTTTTTTCTCATGATTGATCTGATTTTGTTTATGGTGTGTCTTTTGTATGAATGTAGCCAAAAAACATTAGTTATCTGAAACTAATTTTTTGGATTACTTGAAATGAATTTCTCTTGGCAGATCATCCAGTGTTTTGCATAACGTGTCCTTTCTGAGCAAGAATTCTAATTTATATTATTTTTTTTTTTAATTCTTGTTTTTATTGCTAAATGCTACTATGCTAGTCTATTTGAGTATTCAACTGGGTTTTGAAATAGGAAAACAGTAATAAAAGCCAGCCCAGTGGCTAAACACTGCCATAGCGGAGATCTGGGTTCAGTTCTCAGATCAGGTCATCAGAATGAATGGTTCTCAAATCTGTGCAGAGGGAACCCCATACAGTCAGGTTTTTAGGAATGAATGTGTGAGATAAATGTGTGCAGTGGAGGCAGTGCATGCCCATCTTATATTCATATCTGGCTGGGGGGGGGGGGGGGGTCCCAGGTCAGACTTGGGAATCACCTGCTCTAAGAGGCCCTAAGTGACTCTTACCTAAGACCACAACAATCCTAACTCCAGGAGGCTACGGCCAGGCCAAAAAACAATTGCAGCAGTTTTATTTGAAAGGCCAGAGGAAAGTAACTTTAGTCCTCGAGCAGCAAACAGGCTTAGTTTTCAGAATATACGAAAAATACCAAATGCCTCTACTGTGAAAGCACCCTAATAAAATTATAAACACAAAAGGGGTGCAAATATCTATCTTGTTATAAAGTTTGTCCAGTATCTGACTGAAAAGACACATGCCACCTATTAGACTATATCTGAACTCAAACTGTATACAGTTTTTACTCTTTATAGAGTTTATTAAATGCAATTAAAAAAAGGCAAAGATGTTTTTAAGCCTTAATCCAGTCTGTAATGTGATGAAAGCCCAAACTAAATCCAAAAGTTTTTTAAATCCTTTTTTCGAATCTGTATTGCTGACGGCTAGGGAAACATCTGACAGCTTGTGGCTTGAAAGGTAGCCCTAAACAGCTGAGAAATGGTGTACAAATTCCCTGCCATAACAGTGGCGGATTAGAAGTGCCAAGACTACTTCAATACATTCTCTCAGGCCCCTGAAGCAGACATCCTTGTTGAAATGTGGCCAGCATCGGGCACATGAAGTTGTCTTTAGCAGGGAATTTGTACACCATTTCTCAGCCATTTAGGGCTACCTTTCGAGCCATAAGCTTTTTGCTGGTTTTTTTTTTTTTTCAGAATAACCAAAATATGTAAATAGCTGAGTTACCAGACCAAATGTATATTTGTATATCTGAATAATTATTTTGCATGGGTGACCTGAAGATCAGACCTGTATATAGCTCTTGAGGACCAGAATTGCTGTTGTAGGCAACAGTATAACATAATTGAAGGCCACATTTTTAAATATTTTTGTATCTGTTCATTAATTGAGAATAACAATAGCGCATTCAGTAAGGGAAGTATGAAAGCAACAGTACTACTAAAATCTAAAAAAAATAAGGGATATTAAAGATTTTGTATATTTAAGTAGCAAATGAAGAGCTTAGTTTCTTTTTTTTATTCCTGAGGAGGTGTTGGTGTTTCAAACATTTGGAAATGCCCACTATTATGAAACTATAATAAATCAAGGAGCTACTTTGCTGATCCTTAAGAACCCCACACAGGGGTAATAAATAATGCAAGTCAGAATAGCTAAGAGTGTCCTTGGGTAGAAGTAGGATTTTTGTTTCTTGGCTTCTCACAGGACAAGCAGGATGGTAGTCCTCACAAATGGGTGACATCGAGGATGGAGCCCTGTACGGAAAACTTTTCTGTCAAAGTTTCAACAAGCTTTGACTGACACTGGCACACTGGGTGCACTGAGCATGCCCAGCCTGCAATTATCCCTGTGAGCCACAGGTGTCTCCCTCAGTCTTCTTTTTTCCGCTCTGCAGTCAGCATAGCGGTTGGAGCTCTGTGAGGATTTTTTAACTAATTACCTCATGGAAACACTTAACTTTTCACTTCAAAAAACACTTTTCCCTGCACAGGTCTCCCTCCGCGTACGTTTTTACGACGCTCGGTGAGTACTAATTCTTATTTTTCGGTCGGTTCCTGTCACTATCTTAAGGCTGTTAACTGACTGAAGCCTTCCCTTCCCCCATTTTTCAGTTAGCTTTAAACAGCTTGCGAGTATCTCTGTGACACTCTGCTTGCTTATGCTAGTGGGGTAGGGATTTTTTCCTTAACTTTAGGACCTCTGTAGCTTCAAGTCCTTCGTTCCCTGGTACCCTCACGCAGTCGATACCCTATCGCTACACCGGGACCCTCCTAAACCGCCCTGGGCTTTTATATGTCATCAGCGCCCCTCCCCCCACGGTGCCCTGATGCCTTTATCCATGTTTTTTGCTTTTCAGTGCTACCAGGCTTTTTCCTCCTACGCACTGTTTTTTTCCTTGGGCTTCCTCGGTGCCGTCCCTACCCGGATGCATGCCATTGACGCACACGCTGTTAGTCACTGCCATGCATACTCGGGTCGCCGCCACCGCTGCCCGAGACACTTTTTAACGATCCCAGGGTCACTTCATCGATGCCACCCCCCCTTTTGGGGATGCCATCGATGCCCCATCCTCCCCACCGATGTCCAGCCCTTTTCCATCGGTGGGCATCGGTGCCACATCGATTCGTTGGTGGGCATCGATGCCGGATGGTCCCCATCGGTGGACATCGGTGCCGGATGGTCCCCATCGATGGACATCGGTGCCGGATGGCTTGTCCGTCGATGGCATCGGTGCCAGGTCCTTTTGCATCGATGGACACCGATGCCCAGGTGTTTCATCCATGGGCATCTATGTTAGAATGCATCCATCGAGGGCAGTCGATGCCAGGCTGCTCCCATCGGTGAAATTCGATGCCCAGGTGGGTCCCATTGGTGGGTATCCATGCCGGCTTGATTCCGTGGATGGGCGTTGATGCCAATGCCAGCCTTATGGCTGGCATTGATGCCCATGCCGATTCCAGGACTGGCGTTGATGCCGGGATGGAATTCATCGACTGGGAGATCCATGCCATCGATTCCATACGTGTCCATATCGATGCCACCGACACACGTGTCTGGGGCACCGATGCCATGTACACTTGGAAATCTGAGTCTGTCCAAATCGATACCGTCAACGTCTGTGGCCCTATAGTTGATGCCCGTGGCCATGCCACAAACGGCATAAATGCCCGCCTCCATGCATCGATGCCCTCGACACCTCCGTTTTCCTTCGGTGTCCTTGACGCCCTATTGATTCAACTTCGACTCAGTCGATGCCGGTATCTTTTTCAATAACGGCAATGTTTTTCGATTATTCGATTCCACATCGTTTCAAAGATACCTATGCCACTGCTGTCAGTGCCCGTCACTGTCATCATTCTCCTGGCCAGTCATCGACGATTTTTCATACCCATTTTGATGATATCCTCGAAGCCCCTTAGGTTGCCTTCAATATCGTCAATACCGACATAGCACCGCCACATAATACCCTCGCCTCCTCACATTGCTCCACGCTTTGGGTTCTTTTTTAAGCCCCGTATTAGCTTAAGACACTCCATTGTGTCAGGAGCAGAGCAGGCGTGCTGACAGTTCGTCATCGATCGCCTTCCAGGACGACGAGGGCTTCCATCTCGGCGCTGGGGAAAGACCGGGCCGAGCACCGTGGCACCCATCATCGCCGACATCGTGATCGTCCGCCGCTGACGCCATCCAGCACATCGGTGCCATCCTTCTCCAGGCTGGACAACGCTCGGGCAGAGCAACATCACCACTGCCATCAGCACTGTTCCTACAGTTTTGGCAGTCCTTGGTGATCCAGAACTTCCGGATCCAGGTCCGACAGCTTCTGCATTGGCGTCACGACACATCGAGCCGCTGTGACGAGGGAAGGGAACATGAGTTCCGTTAGGGCTCCTCTGTTCCTGGCGTGCCCCACCGTCAAGTGGTGTGGGACTATGGCCATCTGTTACACTTAGCAGTCTAAACGCCACTCACGCCTGGCCTGTCTCCTCTGTACCTGTGCCACCATACCGGGTTTCAGAGCGAGATGGACGTTTACGTCCCCGGCCTTACCCTCGAGGACTCCGGAGACCGTCGGAGTCAACAATCTTCACCGGCTCGTCTTGCGGCGATCCACGTCGGATGGTAAGTACCCGCTTCGGCGGCATTCCCATAGAGTTGTGTTCTCCCATTCGGACCGTGGTTCGAAAAGTTCTAGGTCATGTGCCTTTTAGAACTGTATTAGTGTCACATATCGCTATGTTAGCTATGTTAGCCACAATATCAGGAGAACCCCTCTATCTTCTTGGGATTGCAGCAGGGCTTCTTCTCTTGTCAGTAACAAGTCCCTGTGCCGACCAATGCTCTGACTCTTGGTTCCCTCCCAACCAAGGTCCAGCTGCATTGGCTGATCTGCTAAACATGAGATTCAGCAACCATTGCCCCATGTACGAGTCCACCTTGAGGCCTGGCCACAGGTCTCAGTGTCTCCTTGTACAGCATACAGAAATGCGGGTACCACTTACCGCTCACACACCTGCAGGAGCCTACATGATATCCTCCATTGGGACACCTCCTGGTCTCCCATCTGGTCAGATATCAGAGCGGCCACCCCACCTTGTACCAAAGTCCCGGTACACTCCCCCAGGCGCTACGAAGTGCAGAGGGGAGAAGGGAGGGGGGTTGGGGAGTTTTAATTGCACTATTCTTTCTTTTAACAGAAAATAGTTACTCTCCGCACATCCTGGACCTAAGAAAATCCAACTTTCTTTAGACGTCACAGGTACAATGGTATCTTTGGTTACCATCACTCCATACTGCAGTAAGTACATTATTTTAATGTTTCTATGTGCTTTATGGTGAGTCAACATTACAACCCCAAGCTCTGCCGCTGGCACCAGCTTCGGTAAGTGAACTGTCTCTTGCATCACTGTTGGTGAATGCTGTTTTCTCTGCGGAGTGTAACATCATTCACTTTCCTTGCATAGACTACTGCTAACCACTTTCAGTACATGCAAGGAGCTCTCACTTTTTTCAGGACTCACTATACATTTACTAACTGGGATTACTGTCACTGCCATAAATCCCTTCTGTAACACTTCTGGACACCACAGTCTTAAGACCCTCTTGTCTAGCATGCGCACAGACATTCTGATACATTGTTATATGTCCCTGCGCATATTTTCCATAACCTCAGCCTTTCAACTTTTCATGGTTGGGCTATGGGGTTTCTTCCCACTATGCATTTTTCTCATAATTCAAAACTGCTATGGGTTATATTCAGTGACATTCTATACTCAATGGACCTAAGTGGTTTCATTGCTTTCGTCCCTGATTCTTATCCCAGTTCGAACTAGGACCTAGTCTCCTTCGACTCATGCTCGCAATTCCTTAGGGTTATAAAGTTTCTCCTGAAAGCTGTCAACCCATTATGCATCTATTGCACTCCAGCATAGTTTCTCATAAACTTCCTGGACGTTGCACCCATGAGTTATGCCCTTATGCCTTCCAATACTGCTTTTGCAACAATTCTTTGTGCATACAGACAGACAGCATAGGGACAATGTGCTTTCCAACTCATAAGCACGCATTACCTCTTAGCTGCTCTGCTAGACAGCTGTGCAGCTCTACCCTTGGCCCTTGTTAACTTCATGCGTCCTTGGGCCACATATCTAAGAGATTTAATGAACGCTCTATCTGACCTTCTCCACATAGGTTCTATCCTCTCGAATGGTCTCAATTACATGTGTACAGGGCAAATCTTTTAACGCTGAGTTTAACTAAACTTTCCTCTGCGTCTGCATCATTCCATACGATGCACAGGTTCTGCTCCCTGCACATGTTTCCTATGCGTTCCCTTAGATGCCTTTTCTTCCATCAAAGGCCTCTTCAATATATCTCTTCTGCTGCCTCTCGTAGCCAGCATTCTTCTAATGTTGAACTGGGATGGGGTTCAGTATTCTTTTCCCCACTCCCTGACTGAGATCAGTATGCTTCCCATACTTCTCAACCCATCATATCAGTAACCTTTTATTCCCTCACCAGTCAGTCCCAAATCATAGACTTACTGATGTTCTTAGGTTCTGGTAGCGTCACAAAACCTTCTAAACATAAATCTTGCCGTTTAATATGGCAGGCTTTACCTCCTGACGCTAAAAAAAAAAAAAAAAAAAAAAGAGGTATTACCCCTTTTACTTTTCCACCATTTTTTCTTACTCCCTCGGATTCTGTTCTCCAGACATCCTCCACATAGATACACCTTTCTCTTAGGAGGTGTATCGTTTTGGGAGTTGGGTTCCCGTTTTCGGTAATCCTCTCTGAGTCGGCTTACCATGGATTATCCACTGATCAAGCCGCCTCTATTTCTCTAATCACGGAATGAACATATATATTCTCCTTATAAGTCTCATACATTCTACGTTTGAGCCTTTCCATTCCTCTCTTCCACAGTTTGGCAAGGGAACTTCTTTCCCTCTTAATGTCATTCCTGCCAGCAGGGTCCGTGAGTTATGCACTCTTTCCATACTCACCTGACTCCGTTCCTCTGCCACTGAGTAGTTCTACGCATTCAACTTTCTATCCTTTTCAGGTAGATGTTGTATCTCCTTTCCTCAGGAAATACTCTATTAATTTTTCCTAACCTCTCTCTCTCGCCCTAGGGAGAGACTGGGTTTTCCACATTCCTGGACAGTAATGCTGCGCTTACATTCTATCTACATTGCACTGCATTCCATGTGAATTCCACTTGACTCTTTCCTTCATGCAAGGGTCAAGCTGCTACTTCCAGTGGCCACACAGACCTAATCCTTCTGATTAAGTGGTCTATATTTCCTTTCCTACCAACAAGCAGACATTTCACTACAACACTGTGGGTATCCACATACTGTTGTGTCCGTCTTAGCCTTAACAGCTTCCCTTTGGTTACTGCTGCTTGTACTTTTTTATCAGGTTGCAGCCTGGAGTCCTCTCCATACCTTCGCAGCCTATTATTGCTTACATTTGACTAGCCGGCATGATCCATGTTTGGCCAGTCCGCCTACTCTTACTTTTTTCAATTCACTACTCAGCATCCTTCCACGAACCCATTATGGTGTTGCGGATGCCCTCCGTTCCCATTTCCACCTCAGTCGTTACGCCTTTGCGCATCTGCGGTGTATCTGGTGCATTCCCGGGCATCCTCAGCTCGGTACTCACCCATTTGTGAGGACTACCATCCTGCTTGTCCTGTGAGAAAGCAAATGTTGCTTACCTGATGTAACAGGTGTTCTCACAGGACAGCAGGATGTTAGTCCTCACGAACCCGCCCGCCACCCCGCGGAGTTGGGTCTGTATACTTTTATTTTAGTTTCGCTTGCGCTTTTTAGCTATAAGACGAGACTGAGGGAGACACCTGTGGCTCACAGGGATAATTGCAGGCTGGGCATGCTCAGTGCACCCAGTGTGCCAGTGTCAGTCAAAGCTTGTTGAAACTTTGACAGAAAAGTTTTCCGTACAGGGCTCCATCCTCGATGTCACCCATTTGTGAGGACTAACATCCTGCTGTCCTGTGAGAACACCTGTTACATCAGGTAAGCAACATTTGCTATACCTGTTTTAAAAATTAGAAAAACAAAAAACTTTGGACTAAGACCTAAAAAGAAATAACACCATGAAATTGACTGCCAATTTTTAAAATTTAGACTTATGGAGTAGGCGATCAGATATTTAAAAAAAAAAAAATACACGGTATGTATCTAAAGGTGTTGAAGGAACTCATAATTTAATAACTAAACAGCAAAATTCTTTAAGGAGTCTGTTACAAATGTATGGCACCAAAATCTGATGCAGGATAGATGTCATTACATGCAGCATGTGAACCTAGTAGTGGGGCAATGCAATGCACACTGACAGAAGTTTTTATTCCTTTTTTTAGCACATGTTTTTCCACAGTAAGTTAAACCTGGTATTTAGCAGGGGTTTTACCTCCTAAAAAATGTGCTCTAAAACAGGAGTAAAAGCCTGCAATAAAATTAGCATAGGTGCATGCAAATCCCATGTCAAAGATTGTATTAGCTGTTCTCAAAGGACAAGCAGGATGGTAGTCCTCACACATGGGTGACATCAGATGGAGCCTGGTACAGAAAACTTGAGTCAGTGTCCAGAGCTTTGACTTGGCACACTGAGCATGCCCAGAATGCCCTTTACCCCACGCATCAATGCAGGGTCCCTCTTTAGTCTGGTTTTTTTCCACTGAGCTTTCGCATCAACGGTACAAGTGAGCTCTTAATTTCTTCGTTAAAACTTCTGGAAAACTTTTTTTCCCCCAATCTTCTTGGGGTTTTTCCTCACATTCCATTGATGCTGGGTCCCTCTTGGTCCCTTCCATAGCCTTAGGTTTCTCAGCGTTTTCGGGTAAGCTTTATTTTGTTTCACTTCCCCAGTGGTGGTGGTGCTTCCTCCAAGGGCTCAGGCAGTCTCTCCTCAGAACTGTCTCCACCAGAAGAGCGAAGGAGGTCCCCATCGGAGGACTTAACTTTCCCACGTTTTGTACGGGTAATGGCAGAAGCCATTCTGTTTGTTAATGGAGGAAGATGCCAGGCACAAGATGCTGAGATCCAGTTGGTGGAGCCTCTTACGGAAGTCATGGCAGTCCCAGTGCACAAAATCCATAAGGAGCTGCTGTTGAGAATATGGGAACAACCCTTTGCAGTGCCTCCCATTATCAGAAAGGCAGATGGGGGTATACCTCTTGCAATAGGTTACCAGGTTCGATAAGTCAGCTCCCCCATCAATCGGTGGTTGTCGAATCTGCCCTTGAGGGCCAAATGCTCATGAATCCATTCCTCTGCGCCACCGGAGAAGGGACCACAGGGCGTTGGATGCTCTAGGGAGGAAAGTGTTCCAGTCGGCCATATTTATTGCCCACATCACCTCCTACCAGCTCTACATGAGCCAATACTCACAGGACCACTGGAAGCAGGTTCAGGAGATAGCCAAGCAGCTGCCTCAGCAGCAGGACTCCCTCCTGTTGCTGGTGGAAAAGAGCCCAGAGTGCATAAAATACTAGATCCGGGCAACCTACAATGTTTTTGAAAAGGCGGTAATGCCTCTGCAGTGGGAATCGGCGCCCGCAAAATGGCATGGCTACAGGCCTTGGATCTCAGAAAAGTCAGCATGGCTTTACCCAGGGCAAGTCTTGCCTCACAGATCTGCTTCACTTTTTTGAAGGAGTTAATAAACATGTGGATAAAGGTGAACCGGTAGATGTAGTATACTTGGATTTTCAGAAGGCGTTTGACAAAGTTACTCATGAGAAGCTTCTAGGAAAAGTAAAAAGTCATGGGATAGGTGGTGATGTTCTTTCGTGGATTGCAAACTGGCTAAAAGACAGGAAACAGAGAGTAGGATTAAATGGACAATTTTCTCAGTGGAAGGGAGTGGACAGTGGAGTGCCTCAGGGATCTGTATTGGGACCCTTACTTTTCAATATATTTGTAAATGATCTGGAAAGAAATGAGTGAGATAATCAAATTTGCAGATGATACAAAATTGTTCAGAGTAGTTAATCACAAGCAGATTGTAATAAATTGCAGGAAGACCTTGTGAGACTGGAAAATTGGGCATCCAAATGGCAGATGAAATTTAATGTGGATAAGTGCAAGGTGATGCATATAGGGAAAAATAACCCATGCTATAATTACACAATGTTGGGTTCCATATTAGGTGCTACAACCCAAGAAAGAGATCTAGGCGTCATAGTGGATAACACATTGAAATTGTCGGTTCAGTATGCCGTGGCAGTCAAAAAAGCAAACAGAATGTTGGGAATGATTAGAAAGGGAATGGTGAATAAAACGGAAAATGTCATAATGCTTCTGTATCGCTCCATGGTGAGACTGCACCTTGAATACTGTGTACAATTCTGGTCGCCGCATCTCAAAAAAGATATAATTGCGATGGAGAAGGTACAGAGAAAGGGCTACCAAAAATGATAAAGGGAATGGAACAGCTCCCCTATGAGGAAAGACTAAAGAGGTTAGGGCTGTTCAGCTTAGAGAAGAGACGGCTGAGGGGGGATATGATAGAGGTGTTTAAAATCATGAGAGGTCTAGAACAGGTAGATGTGAATCGGTTATTTACTCTTTCAGGTAGTAGAAAGACTAGGGGGCACTCCATGAAGTTAGCATGGGGCACATTTAAAACTAATCGGAGAAAGTTCTTTTTTACTCAACGCACAATTAAACTCTGGAATTTGTTGCCAGAGGATGTGGTTAGTGCAGTTAGTATAGCTGTGTTTAAAAAAGGATTGGATAAGTTCTTGGAGGAGAAATCCATTACCTGCTATTAAGTTCACTTAGAGAATAGCCACTGCCATTAGCAATGGAAACATGGAATAGACTTAGTTTTTGGGTTCTTGCCAGGTTCTTATGGCCTGGATTGGCCACTGTTGGAAACAGGATGCTGGGCTTGATGGACCCTTGGTCTGACCCAGTATGGCATTTTCTTATGTTCTTATGATATGCCATGTACTGGGAAGAATCTCTTTGGAGATAGTGTGGGACGCAGTGGTTCAGTTGCAGGACCACCATAAGACCCTTCAACTCTCCGCTGGCACTCCAGACCTGTTCTCATCCAGGAGGTCGGCGAGGCAGGGGAGAGGAAGTCTTTCTATCACCAGAGAAGGTACTTTCCTCTATCCCCTTGCTCCCGTCAGCAGCATGTGAGCTCCCGCGGCCGCCCCAGGCAGCAGAGAGCTCCCGAGCCCCATCCGGCATCTTGGTCAACTCCTGGGATAGGGTAGCTAATGGATTGGAGGGAGCATAAGACAGCTGCCTGTATCAGAGATGATGGGTCCCGCGGTCAGGGACAGGCTGCAGTTCTTTGCGACCGGTGACCCAGTATAACCTCAGACCTGTCGGTTCTAGCAATCATCCATCAAGAGTACTGATTAAGCCTATTGGGTGTCCCGCCAAATTGCCCTCTCTGCCCGTTTTGGGGGCAGGTAGCACATCAGGGAGTACCTCTACCTCCCCTCTTAAACGGCCAGGGCGGTTGAGCCTATTCCACAAAAGTAGAGAGGGCAGGGATTCTACTCCAGGTATTTCCTGATTCCAAAGAGAACAGAAGGACTCCTAGACCTAAGGGCCTTGAAAAGTTCAGGATGGTTTCCCTGGGCACCTTGAACCCCCCCCCCCCTTTCTGCAAAGCGGGGACTGGCTATGCTCCCTTGACCTAAAAAAACGCATACATCTATTTCGAGATCTTCCCAAGTCACAGGAAGTATCTCCGATTCGTGGTAGGAAAAAAACACTTCCAGTATAGTGTTATCATTTGGACAAGTGTCAGCTCCACGTGTCTTCACAAAATGCCTGGCCGTGGTGACGGCACACCTCTGCAGGCTGGAAGTGCATCTTTTCCCCATCTGGACGATTGGGTGGTCAGGAGCACATCTCAGGCAGGGGCCATTTGGTCCAGGAACTTGACCATCAAGGTGTTGGAGTCACTAGGGTTCGTCATCAACTACCCAAAGTCCCATCTCAGTCAGTTACCTCAATTGGACTTTATAGGAGCCCTCTAATCATGGCTCAGGCAAAAGCCTTCCTGCCTTGTTCAAGGGCCGCCACAATTGCGATCATTGTGGCAGAGATGCAGGGAAGCCAGCCAACCAGTGTTGGTGCGGTACATGTTAGGTTTTTGGACCACATGGCCACAACCGTCCATGTCACTTCCTTGGCACATTTACAAAAGTACGGAGCCCAGTGGACCCTGAGGTTGCAGTGGTGCCAGGCCATGCAGAGCCTCCAGGCTTGCGTCTGAGTCACCCCGTCTCTCCAGGACTCTTTGTCCTGCTGGCAGGTACTCTCCATTCTGGAATGGGGGATCTCTTTCCAGAGTCGTCCTACACAAATTGTCCTAACCATGGATGCATCCACCCTGGGCTAGGGAGCTCATGTAGAGGGACTCCATACCAACGGCCTATGATCCGCTCAGGAAAGCTGTTGCAGATCAACTTCCTGGAGCTCTGGGCGATTGGGTACACACTATGGGCTTTCAGAGATTGGCTGTCCAACAAAGTTGTCCTGATCCAAACACAACCAGGTAGCGATGTGGTATGTCAGCAAGCAGGGAGGTACGACATATCTCCTGTGTCAAGAAGCAGTCTGTATTTGGTCATGGGCTCTGTCCCACGGAATGGTGCTCAGGGCAATGTATCTGGTAGGTATGGATAACGTGGTGGCGGACAGTCTGATACTTGCCTTCAAGACTCCACATGGTCCCTGAACCATGAGGTGGCGAATCTGATCTTCTGCCTCTGGGGTAGTCCAGACAGATCTCAGATCTGTTCATGTACCCCTGGAACAGGAAGGTAACTCTGTTCTGCTCCCTGTACAGGACAGATGGCAAACCAGCCTCTGTTGCCCTTGCCCATCATTGGGGCAGGGGTCTTCTGTACACGTATCCTCTGATCTCACAGGACAAGCAGGATGGTAGTCCTCACATATGGGTGACATCACAGGATGGAGCCCAATCATGGAAAACTTCAATCAAAGTTTCCAGAACTTTGACTGGCCCCTACTGGGCATGCCCAGCATGGCACTAGCCCTGCAGGCAGCAGGGGTCCCCCTTCAGTCTTCTTTTTTCCGTGCTGCAGTAGCCTCGCGGTTTAGGAGCTCTGTGGAGATTCCTGACAGGAATTTTCCTCACGGAATTAACTAATGTTAAATTGCCCCACAGGGGTCCCTCCTCTAACTTCTCTCTAGCCGCGGTACTCCGGTAAGTTTTTTGACAGTTTTTCATCGATTACCGTCGAGTTTGGCCCTTGCGGCCTGCTGGCCATCGTCAATCCCGCGGCTCGATTTTTTTTCTATGGCATTGGCGTCGGGGTTCAGCCGGTGCCTCGCACCATGTCTTTCACAGACCCTCATGGTCTCTGTAATGTGTTTAGGCCGGGAGCATGATGTCCTGACTTGCACCAAATGTGCCCTCATGACACCCAAAGATCGCAAGGCAAGGATGGAGAAGATGGGACTCCTCTTCCATGTTCACACCCCGACGCCGTCTATTGCATAGACGTCCTCGGAACCGGCACCGTCGCACCAGCATCGACCACTGTCCGGTGACCGCCCGCCATCGTCTTCACGGCCATCGGCACCCGTTATTCCCCCTCAGGATCGAGGGGATAGTAGGGAGAAACATCGCCATCGGCATCGTAAGACTCTGACAGTCGAGGGAGCGGAATCATCGACCGAGCCACCGAAGAAGCCACCCATTCCTGCGACCTGATCATCGAGGCCACCCTCACCTGATCTGGGTTTGGGAGCCACGATTCCGCCTGTAAAGGTGGTCCCTCCGGCTATGCCTCTGCCTCCCTCTTCTGTTCCAGAGCTGCTTGCTCCAGGTCTCCGAGAAGAACTGGACCGGCTGGTCCAGGAGGCCATTGACAAGGCGATGCAACGACTCCAGGTCCCTTCGGCACCGGCACCGATTGTGGAACCGGTCATCGACCCGATTCCAGCAGCGCTGGCTCCGCTGCTATCTCGGATGGAGGCGCTCATAACTGCCCTTCCACTGGTGATTCCTGGGTATCCGATGGCTCCAGTGCGCTCCCCATTGATAACCGCATCGGGAGGAGAAACACCGTTCCGCATCCCTCCTTCGGGAGTTTTGCCTCAGCCATCGATGCCAATTCGTCCCTCGCCACAGATTCATTCATTGGGGGCGATACGTATGTCGGCGCCATCAATGCCTTCGATACCGGCACCGATGCCCTCCAGGCCGTCCACGGTGCTCCCAGCGCTTCCTTCAAATTTCTTGGACCCTCAGCCGGGGCCCCTTCTCGTCCTACAGGTCAGTCTGCTGATCCTTATGACACCTGGGGTGATGATACTTCTTCAGACACCGATGACTTACCTTCACCTCCCCCTCCTACTGAAAGTAGAAAGCGTTCTCCTCCAGAGGACCTTTCTTTCATTAATTTTGTGAAGGAAAAGTCTGAGTTGGTCCCTTTTCAGCTTCAGACGGAGCAGGATGATAGGCACCAGATGATGGAGTTGCTCCAGTTCCTGGATGCCCCTAAAGTGATCACTTCCATTCCCATTCATCAAGTTCTTCTTGACCTCAAAAAGAACTGGGAAAACCCTGGATCCATTGCCCCAGTCCATAGAAAAGCTGACACTACCTGTTTAGTGCAGTCAGCCCCCGGCTTTCACAAATCTCAGCTCGACCACCTCTCAGTTGTGGTAGAATTGGCTCAAAAGAAAGTAAAAAGGACGAAGCCTCACTCATCTACCCTTCCTGTTAAGGAACACAAGTTCCTAGACAATATTGGTCGACGAGTGTTCCAAGGGGCCATGCTCATCTCTAGAATTGCTGCTTACCAGCTGCATATGACCCAATACAATAGGGTCATCTTCAAACAGATACAGGACTTCTCTGAAACCCTGCCTGAACAATTCCAAGACCAGCTTCAAATCCTTGTGAACAAGGGGTTTGAAGCAGGAAAGCATGAGAGAAGAACAGCTTATGATATCTTCGACACCTCTACTTGTGTGTCTGCAGCTGCTATTTCAGCAAGACGATGGGCCTGGCTCAAATCTTCTGACCTTCGCCCAGAAGTACAAGACAGACTTTCTGACCTACCATGTGTAGGAGACAATCTGTTCAGTGAGCAGATCCAGCAAATAGTGGCTGAATTAAAGGACCATCATGAGACCCTTAAACAGCTCTCATCGATACCTTCTGACTTCCCTTTAAGACAACCCTTCAGGAAGGACTCTAGAAGTCATGCTTCCGTCCAAGGAAGTACTATCCTCCACCAGCAAGGTCCCGAACTACGAGACCTTATCAAAAGCCTCAGACTCGCCAGGCCCGAAAGCAAAAGCCACAAGCAGCTCTCCAGCCGGGGCCTGCTTCCGGTTTTTGACTGTCACTTGGAGAGCAGCAGTCTGATTCCTCTGCCAAGCATACCAGTGGGAGGTCGATTGCCACATGTTGTGAAAGTGGCACAATCAATCACAACCGACCAATGGGTGCTAGCAGTCATTGTTCAGGGTTACCACCTAAACTTTCTTACTCTTCTACCGGACTCACCACCTCTGCAGGCGTGGAGAGTATCCGACCACTCTGCCCTTCTGGAGCAGGAGTTTTCCCTTCTTCTCCAGTTAAGAGCAATAGAACCCATCTGACTCTCGCAGCAAGGCCTAGGGTTCTATTCCTGGTACTTTTTGATCCCCAAAAAGTCCGGGGGGCTTAGTCCAATTCTGGACCTACGTGCTCTCAACAAGTACCTCCAGCGGGAAAAGTTCAAGATGGTAACCTTGGGCTCGCTTCTACCTCTTCTACAAGGACGCATACACACACATTGCAATCACTCCAACTCATCGCAAGTACCTCAGGTTTTTAGTAGGCCCAAAGCACTATCAATATCAAGTGCTTCCTTTTGGCCTAGCATCTGCACCACGAGTCTTCACCAAATGCCTCGTAGTTGTAGCAGCTTTCCTCAGGAAAGGTGGTGTGCACGTCTACCCCTATTTGGACGACTGGTTAATCAGGGCTCCAACCCAGCAAGCCGCTCGGTCGTCCCTCGATTTCACTCTACACACTTTAATTTCTCTAGGATTTCTTGTCAATTACGGGAAATCCTATTTAACCCCATCTCAAAACTTGTCGTTCATTGGGGCAGACTTGGACACTTTACAGGCAAAAGCCTTTCTACCTCGACAACGAGCGCTAACACTCGTGGCCCTCGCTCACCAATTGCAGTCTCAACATACAGCAACAGCTCGCCAATTCCTCGTCCTAGAACACATGGAATCCTCCTTCCATGTTACTCCAATGGCCCGCCTGGCCATGAGACTCATGCATTGGACTCTGAGGTCACAATGGATTCAAGCTGTTCAGCCTCTGACGACCATTGTCCACATCACCAACTCATGCCGTCTGTCTCTCGCCTGGTGGAAAGATCAGACCATTCTCCTCCAGGGACTGCCTTTTCAAGTGCCAGATCCTCAACTCATTCTCACCACCGACGCTTCCAACCTCGGGTGGGGAGCCCACGTGGACAATCTTACAGACACAAGGATCTTGGTCTCCACAGAAAGCCAAACATCAAATAAACTTCCTAGAACTTCGAGCAATGCGATATGCTCTCAGGGCTTTTCAGGAACACCTATCAAATCACGTCATCCTGATTCAGACGTACAACCAGGTGGCCATGTGGTACATCAACAAGCAGGGAGGCACAGGCTCCTTCCTCCTGTGTCAGGAAGCTGCGCAGATTTGGGTGGAAGCACTCTCCCACTCGATGTACCTCGGGGCCACCTACTTGCCGGAAGTGGACAATGTCTTGGCAGACAAACTGAGTCGCGTCTTCCAGCCACACGAGTGGTCTCTCAACCCCTTGGTAGCGACCTCAATCTTTTGCCAATGGGGATACCCCCAGACAGACCTCTTTGCATCCCCTCAGAACCACAAAGTGGACAATTACTGCTCCCTCACTGGTCTGCTCTATGCATTCCCTCCTCTTCCTCTTCTTTCAAAGACTCTTGTGAAGCTACGTCAGGACAAAGGAACCATGATCCTGATAGCACCTCACTGGCCACGCCAAGTGTGGTTTCCCATACTCCAGGATCTCTCCATCCGCAGGCACATTCCCACATCTGATCACTCAAAACGACGGATGCCTACGCCATCCCAATCTTCAGGCCTTGTCCCTGACTGCATGGATGTTGAAAGGTTAATCCTTCAACCACTTAACCTTTCAGATTCGGTTTCTCATGTCCTGATTGCTTCACGAAAGCCTTCCAGAAGAAAATCTTATTCCTATAAATGGAAAAGGTACACATCATGGTGCACTTCGCAGTCCTTTGATCCCTTTTCCTGTCCAATCTCAAGGTTTTTGGACTATCTCTGGCATTTGTCAGTCAGGTCTAAAAACCTCTTCCATCAGAATGCATGTCAGTGCGGTAGCCGCCTTCCATAAAGGTGTCGGGGATATCCCTATATCAGCACTAACCCTCGTAACATGATTTTGAAAGGGCTTGCTCCATATCAAGCCACCTTTACGTCCTCCGGCCCCCTTCTTGGGACCTTAACCTGGTTCTTGGTCGGCTTATGAAACCACCATTCGAGTTTCTTCACTCCTGTGACCTAAAATCTCTCACATGAAAAATGATTTTCCTTTTAGCTATCACTTCAGCTCCGCAGGGTTAGTGAGTTACAGGCCCTAGTTACCTATCCGCCTTACACTAAACTCCTGCAGGACCAGGCGGTACTCCGCACTCACCCTAAGTTTTTACCCAAGGTAGTTTCGGAGTTTCACATTAATCAATCCATCATACTACCTACCTTTTTTCCCAGGCCCCATTCCAATTAAGGGGAACAGGCTCTGCATACCCTTGACTGTAAATGGGCTCTAGCTTTCTATCTAGACCGTACATTTGCCCACAGGAAGAGCACTCAGTTATTTGTCTCTTTCCATCCCAACAAATTAGGGCAACCTATGGGTAAGCAGACTCTCTCCTCCTGGTTGGCGGACTGCATATCTTTTTGCTACCAGCAAGCAGGCATTCCTTTTCAAGACCGTGTTAAAGCACACTCCGTGAGGGCCATGGCAACTTCAGTAGCACACCTAAGATCGGTGCTGCTTCCTGACATTTGCAGGGCTGCCACCTGGAGCTCTCTCCATACCTTCGCAGCCCACTATTACTTGGACACGGCCGGAAGACAAGATTCCATCTTCGGCCAATCTGTCCTGCGTAACCTATTTCCAACGTGACGTACCAACAACCTTCTGCCTGCCCGGTGGGGTTCAGGATGCCCTCTACCAAATTCCACCTCAGTTGTTGTGCCTGTTGCATGCCGTTGGGTACATTTGGTGCATGTTCGGACATCCTTAGCTCGGTACTCACCCATATGTGAGGACTACCATCCTGCTTGTCCTGTGAGAAAGCAAGTGTTGCTTACCTGTAACAGGTGTACTCACAGGACAGCAGGATGTTAGTCCTCACGAAACCCGCCGCCCGCGGTGTTGGGTTCGTAACGTTTTGTTGTTTTATTTTTTCGGCACTACCTGTAGCTATCAAATAATACTGAAGGGGGACCCCTGCTGGCTACAGGGTTAGTGCCATGCTGGGCATGCCCAGTAGGGGCCAGTCAAAGTTCTGGAAACTTTGATAGAAGTTTTCCGTGATTGGGCTCCATCCTGTGATGTCACCCATATGTGAGGACTAACATCCTGCTGTCCTGTGAGAACACCTGTTACAGGTAAGCAAGACTTACTATTCCTTTGCTGGCGAAGATACACTTGAAGCTTTGCAAGGACAGAGGGCCTATGATCCTTGTAGCCCCTTAATAGCAGAGACAGGTCTGGTTTCCACTACTATGGGAGTTATCCATCTGGAAACTAATTGGTCTGGGGACTTCCCCAGATTTCATCACGCAGGATTGGGGGAGGTTGTGGCATCCCAACCTCCAGGCCCTGTCACTCACAGCCGGGATGTTGAGAGGTTAATCCTGCAACCACTCGATCTCTGAGAATGCGTCTCAGGTTCTAGTGGCTTTGAGAGAGCCTTCCACTAGAAAGTCCTATGGACTGAAGAGGAGGTTTTCTGTGTGATGTGAGCAGAAGGCCCTAGATCCGTTGTCCTGCCCCACACAAAAACTGATTGATTATCTTCTACACCTATTGGCAGCTGGCTTGAAAACCAAGTCTGTTAGGGTCCATCTGAGTGCAGTTGGCGAATACCACCATGCTGTAGATGGTACGCCCATCTCTGTTCAGCCTTAGTTGTACATTTTATGTGGGACCTCCAGTTGAAGCCTCCCACTGTGTCTTTGGACCTCAGCGTGGTACTAGCTCAGCTGATAAACTCCTTTTGAGCTGCTGCGCACCTTTGACCTGAAGTACCTGACCTTGAAGGTCATATTTATGGTGGCAGTTACTTAAGCAGGCAGGGTCAGCGAGCTCCAGGCCTTAGTGACGTATCCACCTTATACTAAGGTTTTAGCATGACAGGGTAGTCTTCCTGCCTAAGGTGGTGATGAACTTTCATCTTAACCAGTCTATCATACTGCCAAACATCTTTCCAGGCCCCATTTGCACCAAGGTGAATGAGCACTGTACAGTTTAGACTGACAGCAAGCCTTAGCCTTCTGTCTGGAGCAGACAGAAGCCCATAGACAGTCCACCCAACTTTTTATTTCTTTTGGTAAGAATAGGTTGACTGAAGGCCCCACGTGAATGCATGGTATAGGACATGCTGGGCATGCTCAGTATGCCAGTTCAAAGGTCTGTAAACTTTGACAGAAGTTTTCTGTGCCAGCCTCCATCTGATGTCCTCGCCCATGTGTGAGGATTAACATCCTGCTGTCCTTGGAGAGCACCTGTTACAGGTAAGCAACTCTGCTTTCCCCAGCAATACAGGGAGGTGAATTAATGTGCTTTAAGCTGTCTTATCATTTTTCTTAACACTGCTAATTTAACTGCTGGGTCAGAACAGGAGCAAAACTTAACATTTCTGGTAGCCGTGTTGTACTATTGCTGTACCCAGAGTGATAATGTCTAGCTGCTTCTGCCACACTGGGTGCAGCAATAGGTTATTTAGGTTTTTATAGAATAACCTTGGCCACCAGAAATTTGTTTTACTCCACCTCAGACCCAGCTGTTTTATTTCCACAGGAAGCACTCTGGGTGGGCACCTATAGTTGAACAATATGCTAGTTCTGTACATCCTGACCTTGGCCTACTGTTCAGATATTGGTGCCCACCCAAGAGAACTTATGCATGATTCAGCTAGCTGTAGCTACCTGCTCCTCGAGCTTACACTTACATTTTACTTGCCATACCTTGCCAAAATGGCATTGCGTATGAGATTGGTGCTGTGCATCCCATCTTTTGGGCACATTTCTTGCATCCCAGGCCATTTTTTTTCAAGGCATGGCAAGTATAATAGTGCAAGCTCAGGCACCTACTGCTAGCTGAGCAAAGCTTAAGGCGTTCTGGATGAACAGTATTCACTTTGGTACTATGCACGTGCTCTTTAGCTATTCAGGAAAAGTGTGAAAACCTGAAACTGGTGACTTCCCCAGAGATCTTATTCTGAAAATTGAACTGGAGGAGGAAAATCACATTTCTAATAGACAATGTAATGTATTGCCTTTCCAGTATGGTACTCTCCCTTAGACCCAGAAAGGAGTTAAATTTCCAGCGTAAGCTCTTTGGAGTGGGCACCTACAGCTAAACAGTGCTCCAAAGTCAGGATGCATAATGCCAAAATGCTTAGTGTTGAGCTGAACTTGCCTTCCCCAAAGTGCTTAAACTTTGTCCAACTGCAGGTACCCATCCCAGAGAGCTTATGCTGGAAATTTTATTTAAGAATGCTTAAACCTGCATCCTCAATACAAAACGCCCGACGTGGTGTACAAAATAAACCTGCATAATCTAACTAGATAAACGACGCTTGACCGTGCCGCAAATGCGCAGTAGAGAGCAGCTCTACTGCGCATGTGCGGGCGAGCACGTCGGTCTTAGGCAGCGTCAGGAAAAAAAAACATGGCAGCGGGTGGCAGCGGCCAGTAGCGAGGGAGGGAGGAGAGGGAGGGATGGACTGAGTGGGAGGGAGGGATGGAGAGAGTGGGAGGGAGGGAGGGACTGAGGGGGAGGGACTGAGTGAGGGGGAGGGAGGGAAGAGTGGGTGAGTGTGTGGGAGGGAGTGGGGAAGAGTGAGGGGAGAGGGAGAATGAGGGAGAGGTGAGAGTCAGGGATGTAAGTGGAAGGGGGAGAGGGAGAATGAGGGAGAGGTGAGAGTCAGGGATGTAAGTGGAAGGGGGAGAGGGAGAATGAGGGAGAGGTGAGAGACAGGGATGTGAGTAAGTGGAAGGGTAAGAAGTGGAGCAGAGAAAAAGGGAGTGGAGGAGGGCTGAGGGGGAGGGGATGGGATTGAGAGAGGGTGGGGAGTGACTGAGGGAAGGGGAGAGAGGTGGGAGTGACTGAGGGAAGGGGAGGGAGGTGAGAGTAAGGGGAAGAAGGCAGTGGGAGACAGAGGGTGAGTAAGACTGAGTGGAGGAAAGGGGAGGAGTGAACGAGGGGAAGGGGGAGAGAGGGAGAAAAAGTGTAGAAGGGTGCTGTGTTAGAAAATGGACTGAAAACAAAATGTAATGTAGCCCGTTTTAACGGGGTTAACGGCTTGTAAATACATAAAATGTAATAAACGCAGTTCATAACAAACAGTCTATAAATTGTCCTTCCTTGAACCTGAGGTGGAGTAAATATATATGGTGACCAGTATCCTTCAATTGCTGTGTCCAGTGTGATACGACCAGTTAGACACTACCACATGGGCACAGCAATAAACTATTTTATTTTAAAATGTCCCCTCCATACCGTCTTACTCCCTCTCTGCTAGCCTCCCTTTTCCCTCTTCCCCTTCCCTTTCTCTTTCCTCCCATTCCACTCATACTCCCTCAACCCTCTCAATCCTTCATCAAAGTTGCCATGTGTGTGAGATTGTACCCAAGTCAGGATGCACAGTGCCAATCTCACATGCAAGACCATTGTGCCACAGTGCCTTGCAATACTGTTCAAGTGTAAGGGCATGCCCCATTATAGCAAGTAAAATCCAAGACTGAACTGGGTTGGACACTATGCATTGGCACTATGGCACAATAGCTTTGCATGTGAGACTGGTGCTCTGCAAACTGACAGTAACAAGCTCACATGCAAGACCATTTTGGCAAGGCATGCCACGTGAAATGAGTAAACTCTCTCTAGGGTGGGCACCTATAGCTGAGCAATATGCTAGTTCTGTACATCCGGACTTTGGGCTACTGTTCAGCTATTGCTGCCCACCCAAGAGAGCTTATGCATGCTTCAGCTAGCTGAAGCTACCTGCTACCTAACACTTTGCATTCTTTGTGCCCAAGACAGGATGCACAGAGCCAAAGTGTGCACTGTGTAATTGTAGATGCCCACCCAAGACAGCTAGCTGTTTAACTAGATGGGCCTTGTCCAAATGGCCATGCATGTAAGAAAATTGCATGCAAATTGGGATGCACAGCACCAGGTCATATATGCAAGGCCATTTTGGTCTTTGCTCCTCTTTTTAAATTTATTCTGGTACTGTAGGTATTTCTCTTTCCCTAGAGGACTCACAATCTAATTTCTGCATTAGTGCAGATTTTTAGGGTAACTAACATTTTAGCGTGTATCTTCTTTCCATTTAGCCTATTTTTTTTTTCCTGCCTGAGTTGCATCCCATGAGTTTACTGCATTCCTTGGGGGCATGTGTTTTTACTGTGCAGGTTAAGTAAAATCCACACTAAAATTTAACTCCTGTTTTAGTGTGGGTTTTTACCTTGGCCCAAGTGACAGTTAACCTCATTTTTTAGGTCGTTCATACATAAATGGTTAAATAAATAACAATGTGTAAATACCAGTAATGGTAGTTTACGTGGGGGAGGTGCCATGAAGGTTGTGCTCTTCCCATGAAAAATGACTGACAATTAGCATTTCTTTTGTCTTCTGCTGGTTTACCATTTCGGAACTGCTGGACGCTGCAGTGGCATTTATTCTCAAATTTCTAGAGTTATCACTTCAAACCAGCAGGTTACTGAACACGTTTGGTTTTTGTTTTTTTTACTTTGATAGTCTGTTTTGTTTTTTTCAAATATGGACACAATTTTACAACTGATCTCATATCCATTCTTTTAAGAAAAACTCCTGAAATTAATGCAAATAGGAAGAACATTTTTGTTTTGATGTCTTGAACCAACATTTTTCTGAACAATAAATTTTATCTATTTCTTGGTAGAAATGAAAAGGCATGCATAGTAAAGTACAAAGGCATTTAATAGGGAATAAAAATTAATTTTATAAAAGGAATGTATATTGGAGATAAAATTTGAGGTTACACAAGAATGAAAATGATTCCTACTGTAACTTAATAGGTAGACTGAAGTGCCAAATGATCTTTTTCCACTATCTAGTAATTCCCATTCACACTATAAGGATATATGCCAGCTGTAGAAATCTGTCCTCAACAGCCAGAAACAGTCCTGGTTTTCAGGATATCCAATATGAATATGAGAAATTTGCATGTATTGCCTCCACTGTATGCCAATATCTTATACGTGTTCATTGTGAATGTTCTGAAAACCTGGCTTTTGTGGCCCTTGAGGACCAAAGTTGGCCACTCCTGGCTTGTAGGATATTGCTCCTTTTATCAAAGTTGGTTTTTGCTTCCTCATTGGTTCTCTACCATTGTGAATGGATGAACATACCAAATTCCCATGCTTAATCTAAAACCCAGCTGCCCCCATGTCTTACCACACTTTAATAATTGACAGTTACCAAAACTAGTAACTTTTACCTGAAGATATAGCTTCCTATGGCACTACTGGATAGTTCCCAACCAGCACTGACTGGTCAGTTTCTGGGGAGCTACAACCTACTAGAACCAACCCAACTATGCTATGGCCTGCAGCAGCACTAGCTTGTGCTTTTATCCACTTCTCCTTGTCGACTAGCTCCAGGTCTGCTCTCTTGAAGAGTAATGGGTGGATGGTTGGTAGTATACTGTATCTGACAAATCCTGTTTCTACTACTGTCATAGAATTTGATAGCAGCATCTGTCCAGCTTCACTCCTAGTACAATGCTACAGACTCTAGATGATTTCTAGCTCTCCCTCACTTGCCACTAGGGAATCTGGTGCTTAATACCATCCTTTTGTGAGTTGTTACTTTTTATCACCACCATCCTTTCTGTAAAGAAATATTTTCTGATGTTTCTCTTGAGTCTACCCTCTTTGAAGCCTCCTACTGTGATGTCTTGTTCTAGAGTGTTTTCTTCTAGAAAAAGTGTGCATCTTGTAATTGATTTATCATTTTGTGGTATGTGAATCTCTTGTATTCCCATCTCCTGTAGTGTTAGGTTGAGCCTCACTCATATGGTATTTAATACAAACCCTACACTGTTTGTGTAGCCTTTCTCTAGACCAATTTCCCAACCTTTTCAAGCCCAAGAAACACCTACATTAACAATGTTTGGCACACTAGCCTCCACGGGATCGGCAATGCAGTCATGGAGAGGACTCGTATGATCAGAAGAAGGGCTAGGAAATAACTGAAAACTCCACCACACTCTGCCAGATTTTAAAACAAAAGGGGAAACAGGCTGGAGATACGCATCAGTTACCTTGGCTGCCAGAGCTCCTTTGCTACTGCTGCTGCTTCCAATACTCCGAGTCACATTTAATGCTCAATGCATGGTCTCCCCATGAAGTTAGCATGTGGCACATTTAAAACTAATCGGAGAATGTTTTTCTTCACTCAATGCATAAACTCTCTGGAATTTGTTGCCAGAGGACGTGGTTAGTGCAGTTAGTATAGCTCTGTTTAAAAAAAAAGATTGGATAAGTTCTTGGAGGAGAAGTCCATTACCTGCTATTAATTAAGTTGACTTAGAAAATAGCCACTGCTATTACTAGCAACGGTAACATGAAATAGACTTAGTTTTTTGGGTACTTGCCAGGTTCTTGTGGCCTGGATTGACCACTGTTGGAAACAGGATGCTGGGCTTGATGGACCCTTGGTCTGACCCAGTATGGCATTTTCTTATGTTCTTAATTCAGGCTAGGAGTAAGAGAGGCTGGAAGGACTCAGCAAACTCTGGAGGGTAAAATGAGGGTGCTGTGTGCTGCACAGAGCAGGGCCTGGTTGTACATGCCCTTCATGCTGCCCATTTACTATGCTTTGGTTTCATACTTTAGCTTAGAATAGACATGCATCATTACATGTGTTCTCAGAAAGGAGTTTTTGCATGTTTAAGAACCACAGCAGGTGACACTTGCTGCTATGAGCAGAGCCCAGGGGCTGGGCTAGATCTGAGCATCAGGCATTAGCTGACTTTTCTATGCCACACTGGATCAGCTTTAATATACATTGTTAGGGAAATGCTGCTCTAGACCACCTCTGGTCTGTCAATATCCTTTTGGATACACTATTCTACACAAAGTTTTATCAAAGACTTAGATGGAGGCATAATAACTTTTTTTTGGGGGGGGGGGGGGATGGGGGAGTGTTTCCCTCTTAGTCATGCCTCTCCTTATGCATCCTTATGGTTTACTATTTCATTACCTTGAGATTATCAGACACAATTACTCCTTGGTTTCTTAGTTGGTATGGGACTTTTTTTTTCTTATTTCTTTCATTTCTGAGATATTATATAAAGCTTATGAAAGCTACTCATGCCTGGCTTGTCATTAAGTAAAAAGTAAATATGATGCTGCTCCGCTGATCCGTAGTAGGGATGTGTGTGGAAAAACATTTTTGGTTCAGTTCATTCATTCTGTTTGTAGAGATGATTTGTTTTAAACCTAAAAAACATTTTGTCAATAAGCAAGCTGTTAGCAATTACACATTGACCTCATCCAGCAACACCAAACAGACTCTTCACTCCAAATTAGTAGAGCTTTGAGCTTTACTAAACATGTGCAGGAATTTCCTCATGAGCCGCCTCAAATTTTTTTGGTCCAATCACTTCAGTGATGTGTATTCTCTCTCCTTAACATTTTTTTCTCTGAATTCCTTTTCCCTCAATTTTCTTCAGTTTTTTGTTACTTCAGCAGCCCCACAAATGTACTTTTCAGTGCTATTTACATAAAGAAAGTAAAGAGAGACCATCATTCTTTTACCCATCTTTCAGCAAGATGTCACAGAGAAAGGAGCCAATCGTGAGCAGGTTCATATACTGTATTTGTGGTAAGATTATGTCCATCACAGATGGCCACAAACTTTATCTGCCTGCAATCAGAGTAGGATCAGCAAAACTGCTACACATGCAGATGAATGTCTGTGTTCTCAATGCTCCAGGATGCACCGCATTGAGGAGCTGCATAAATCTTTGAGGAGTCATAGTTGGTCCTCAAACCATAGTGTACTCTTAGCCTCAGGAAAAAGAATAGAGTGGCAACTCTTCTAAGTCTCCCAGTCTGCACAGGTCAAGACCACAGGGTTGAGTTTGAGTGGTTGACATGCATCGAAAAAAAGCACCACTAATCGCTTGAGACACTCAAGCCTGCATTGAAGAAGCATAAACATTAGAAGTGGGACGCCTCGGCACCAGCACCATCAATGTGTCCATCAACAGTGTAATTTGCATCGAAGAACTCAGTGCAACATCCATGGATGCACAATGTGTCAAAAAACCAAGGCCTGTCTCATCACCTTGCTCAGCGCATGATGCATCGACAGGCTCAATGTGTGGGGCATTGAAGTGCTTGGAACATGAAACATTGAGATATTTGACACCAACTAACTGCTTCATGCAGCCAACATCGACCCAATCCGCCTGGCATACTTGATGCGTGCCACTTCTACAATGAAGTACCAAACTCCCAACACATCCTGAAATCTTGACATTCCTGGTTCAATGCTGTCGGGTCCGTAACACGGAACACAGCGCAGCAATGATGCAAGTGGCACTTACATTGACACAGCATTAATGCATTACTCTAGATTCCTTGACTCAGAATACTGCTCCTCTAAACATTAGAATAGCTTTTATAAATCCTTGAAGCATTCCAGTCCATCCAAGTTTCTGATCCTAGCAACTGCTCTACCAATACAATTGCATACAGCACATCCAAGATCTGCGGGAGAGGGTGTATGACTACCCCTTCCTCCTCCAATCACCAGAGAATGTTCCCCATGCAGGGTTTTCACCTGGAGCCACCAGATCCTACATGTTCTGTTGTCCCACTCACTTCAGACTGACCACATACCTGTGTAGGGACCCATCATTGTGTTGGAAGACGATATATCACCATGTACATTGGCACAGAGCCTTATCAATCAATGAATTAGATTACAATTGTAGTGAAAAGATGCTTTTCCACGTTGTTTGGATAGTCTAGTGAGTCTCTTCAGCCAGTTTTCCAGAACTTGGTGTGGGCAATTTCACCTAAAGAAGTTCCTGTTTCATCCTTAGGGCTGAAAACATCCTGAAAGCCAGTTCTTCAAGGCTTCTTCCTCTCACTTCATTGCAACAAAGTCATCCAGAGCAGACTGGATGGACCACTCAGAACCACCTGTGCTCCTACCAGAGGAGCCTTCTGGGTCACTCTAGTCTTTGTTGTACTCCTGGTTGAGTGATTTGATGCCTTTGGGCTTTGATAAGGACTCTACAGGTAAACCTTCCAATCCTCTGCTGGAGCCAACCATACCATACTACACACCTGGAAGACCTTTCACTCAAAATTCATCAAAAAGATGGCATGTACCTTATGTGTCCATGTTTGGGAGGACCAAGACTGTGCCTACAAATCCTCAATACCCCATTAGAGCCAGTGGTGTTACCTGTCCATACTATTTTTAGAACCTTGCAGATAAGAATGTGGGAAATACCTTTTTTTTGCCCTACTGATGGAAAATTGGATCTGGGTTCAACATTCTTTGGGTTTTAATGTTGTATAATTGCCATATAATTCAGTTGTAGTCCAGTCTACAAAGAAGAAAGCAAAAATGGATATATTCCAATTCACCACCAGAAAAACACCACAGGTTCTTGGACCAGTTTGGCAAAAGTATTTCAAGCATTTATGTTATCTGTACGAATTACTATTCAACAAAAGTTGAAGCTGTTCCTTCAGCTAGAGGAAAGGTTTGTTAGCTATCCTCAGCAGTTTTTTGAATGTGGAAGAAGGTATTCACCACATGTTACAGTGAGTATCCAAAGTGACTCAGTTTCTAGAACCTCTGCATCAATTGGAGCTTGTCATATGGTATGGCTTAGGACCAGCATCAGGCGTGAGGATATGCAGTAGAAACTAGCAGACTTCCCCTATCACGGAGAAAACCTGTTTGGTGAAAAGCTTAGAGAGACCGTGGTGCAGAAAAGGGACCAAAATATGGCAGTACATACTCGCTCAATGGGACTCAAGTAGCCATCTGCACCATCATGGCCTTTCTACCATTATACAATGCCTTATTTTCACAGGATCCCTTTCCAGGCGTACCAACATTACTGTCCACAACCTCTTCCAATGCATCTTCAGCAGCCTTTCTCTGCCAGGTCCAGGCAAAGAGAATGCAAAGATCAGAAACTAGCTTAACTGGCCCATCCTAAATCAGGAAGCAGTTTTTCATCCTGTCACTTACTCCACACCCTTCTGATTCAGTCACAAACAGAATCCACCTTCTTGTGGACAAGGGCACCTTATCACCAAGGACCCTTGGATCCTTAAAAAAAAAAAACCAAAACGCAGTGGGTGTAGTTTGTGTTTTGCTCGACGACTACTTCTGCATTGTTCTGTACTTCAGCCAGATCCATCCCATCTTCTGCTACTAGATATGGAAGTTCAAACATTGTTACAGCAGCGGGCAATAGATCCCATACCTGTGTCACAACATACATAAGGGGGTCAATTTTAAAAGCGCGTTCCTGTGTGCACGGTTCCTGGCATACGCACCTGGCCACATCAATTTTGTGCATGCTATAAAATCTCATGGCCACATGCACATACGTGCCAGATTTTAAAACCCATGCATGTAGGGGGTGAATTTTAGTAAACTATGCATGCAATCAGGCCTCCCATAGTTCCTTCCTAGTCTGCTCCAATTAAAGAGTGGACTGGGAGGGAACTTTCCTGTCTCTAACCCTACCCTACCTATCTATTCCCCTCTCTTCCCTGATCCCGCACCTAACCCTAGCTATCCCCATTTTTTTGTTTTTTTACTTACTGCTATGTCAGAGCAGAAGCAACGTCCGTGTGCCAGCGTATGCTTCCCCAAGACAGCAGTTAATGATGCTGTCCTGGCCTGTCCCCACCCCCTCAGTCTACCCCTTCTGATAGGTCCAGCACTTGTGCGTAGCAAGGTTTATGCACGTGGCCAGGCCTGTTGTAAAATGCGTACAGCATGCACAAGGCCCAGCCATGTGTGTAAACCCCGAAATGTATGCGTGTGGGCCTTTGAAAATTTAGCTGAAGGGTTTTACTCCTGTTGTTTCTTCAACCTGCTGCGAGATGTAGTTTGTAAGAAAATTGGTGATTATTTTGTTATAGATTACACAACATACTTATTTATAAGCATAGAAGTTTTACTTATAAGTCTGAGAATAAGCAATAAAGCATGCAAGATTAGAGATTGCATTAAAGAAAATATACACCAAATATGCCCCTCAGAGTTCCCAATGTGATATATATTTGAAGATCTGGGAACACAATGTGTTGGAAAATCAGCTGCAGCTCATCGATCGCTCTATTAACCACTGGTAATGTTCTAAAAGCTTTCCCTTCGAGCTGCTGTTCTCTGCTTTCAAACAGTTTGAAGTAAGTCTTTTTATGTTGATTCTACTGCCCTTTCTCCTAGCTTATTCTCTGGGCTACTCCCATGTGTTCTTTGAGACCCCCAACTTTCTGTCATCACATCAGCAGCAAGCAGCTAGGTGTGGCCAAGAGGCTATTGTCCTGTTTTCCTCAGATATCTGCACAGTTAGCCTTCTGAGTAACTGTTCTTTCAATATATCTGATTTCAGGACTTGTTTTGTGTTACAAGCAGGCTAAGAAAAATGGCATATGTATTCTCAGAATTTATAATATCAGTGTATTCTCTGATTCGTTCATTTCTATCTCGTTACAATATTCTTCTGCAAGCTAGCTACCCTTTAAAATACTTTCCCACATTCCACCCACCAGATCTTGAAGCAGAGTAATCACTAATAATAGTTGTTCATATGTACTTCCATCTTATGCAGAGGGCAGATAAGCACATGAGTCATAATAGCTTTCTCAATACATATCAAAATAATTCCAAGTATAATAGCAAGGCTAATGCAAACATAAATGTGTATTTTCTTTCCCCATGCTTTAATCTGTTCCCACCATATATACATGCTAAAAGCCTAGTCAGGTTATTTGTCCCATCCTGGGGGAGGATTATAATGTTCAATTAACCATTTAGTGCTGTTTAATACCTGGGGGTATGATCAATAATCTCTGTGCAACACTGGGCACAGAGTTCATCATTTAGTACATGGCAAACACCCCCTTTTTCTGAGAGGATTAAATCTAATGCCATATGATTGTCCAAGACATAATGATGAGTTTCAGTTAATTGATGTGCTAGAGCATGGAGATTATCCTGGGTAGCATTCTTGAGGGTTTCTACTAAGGCTTGTAAACGCAGGACAGCAATAGAGAGCTTAGCGCACAGAACAAAGAGTATGGGATTGGTATTACTATGTATACAGTTAGCCATTATGGCTAATGGCATGAGGGCATTCTAGGATATATCAAACTTGTGATGATAAAATTAGAAATATTAAGAAAGGCCAATTATACCTCCAAAGCTAAATTCTGAAGGATTACTATTTCATGCTTATGGCATATATTACCATAATTATCATAGTAGGTGATATTAGTGAATGATTCTAATGCTAAGCATGTAAAATATAACACAAAATCACAGTCCACTCAAATAGCATTCACGCTCGAACATACCAAACAGCTCTTCTTCGAGGGAAGTAATAAGGCAGGGAGGGTTTTAGCATGAAAATTAAAGGTTCTGACACAGAATAATATCGCTAAAATAAAAGATGCTACTGGTAAAATGATTACCTCCGCCCCTGACATAAGGGAATGTTTTACCAATTTTTATTCCTTCCTGCATAGTAGGGACGAATCCATTAATAATGTTAACATAACAAAGTACCTAGAATCGGTATCATGACCCTCTTTGTCAGATGATCAAAGCCAATTTTTGGATATGCCCATTAGTTCACCGGAAGTTATAAAGGCAATCGAATCCCTCAAAGCTGGAAAATCTCCAGGGGTGGATGGCTTTACAGGAAGTTATTATAAAAAGTTCTCTCCTATGTTGGTAGGCCCCTTAACAGATTTTTTGTAAATAGTATTAGGGATGGTGCTTCTCTACCTAGACATTCCAAGATTGTGGAAATCATGATCATTGCTAAACCGGGAAGAAACCCCACATTGTGCAGATCATATCGACCAATCTCACTAATTAACGTAGACCTTAAAATACTGGCTAGAGCAGTGGTTCTCAACCTTTTTTTGGCCGGGACACACCTGACAGATGGTTCTCACATGTGTGACACACTGAATATGTGACCATCACGGGGCTAAATGTAAACATGCACTCTGCATCCACAGGAATCCCCTCAACCCCCAGCAATGAGTACAGAGCAGATCTATGGCATTACCCTGTACAACTCGCCATACAAAAAAGATATTCTGGTTCTGATGACATCCCAGTAAAAACAAAACAAACTCCTTTTACTACCAGGCAAAATAGCCTTCCTTATGAAAAGACAGTAATTTACTACTAATGCATATCCTATTGAGAAAACACAACAAATAAGATTGATACAAATGCCCTCATGCTAGATAAATACTTCACCTTGGTCACACACCCTTCATCAAGTACAGATTATAAATATGGCGACAGAAACTGGAATGGAAAACAAAAAAAAGCCACTCTGCATGCAGTGCGAACCTGGAGAAATGGAAAGAGAAATATAACACCTAACAGACTCAGGATTTGCAATAATGCACACAAACTAACCCGCACAAAGTTACACCTATATTATGGAACACACTCAACAGTAACAACCCTATCTAAGAAATACAACTATTAAACCAGGCCCTAAACACTAATACATTTCCTATTGGGAAAACAGAATAAGCCAAGCTGCTATAGAGCCCCACACAGAAATAATTGTAAAGCTATACTAAAAATGTTACAAAACAGCTGCTGAACAGAATAATATCCAACAATTAAAAACTCATAAAAATTATTAAAACATGTCCAAATATCAATAAATATTTCAAAACAGCACCATCGCATAATACCCAATAATTCAAATGGCAGTCAATCAAGAAAAATAACCTTAAAAAGCCACCTTTACTTACCCTCTCCAGCAACTCTCCTACTCCTTTCCCTTCCAGGCCAATAGCACTCACCAGAAGCAGCAAGGGCTGCTGAAGCTCTGTCCTCACAGTCCTCTTCCTTAGCACCCACAACCAGTCACCCCCCTCCCCCCAATTAGACCCCACGACCAGTCTCGGTCTCTCTCTCTCACCAGTCATCTTCCTGACCAGTCTTTCTTTCACACAGAAACACATCACCACCCTGACCAGTCTCTCTCTCACACAGAAACACATCACCACCCTGACCAGTCTCTCAATCACACTCATGGTCTCTTACCCAGGCACTCATTCACACACAGACACACCAGCTCTCAGCCAGGCACTCATTCACACACAGAAGCACCAGCTCTCAGCCAGGCACTCGTTCACACACAGACGCACCAGCTCTCACCAAAAACATCTTCCTTCACTGCAGGGATGGGCTCCAGTTCCACCATGGCTTTACTCCGGCGGGCCTTCTTTTTTCGCCACCACGGGAATGGGCTCCCGTGGTGGCCTCAGTCGGGTTTTCTCTTCGCCTCCACGGGCTGTGGAGGCCTTGCTTGGTCGGGGTCGGGTTTCCTCTTCACCGTGCAGCCTTGCTTTGTCGGAGTTCTAAAACTTCTATTCCTCCCACCCCCGGGCATTCTGCTGCCTACCTCACTGGCCAATCAAAGGCTTCCTCCCTTCTTCCTACTCCCACTGGTAGGGAGGAGGCTTCCAATTGGCCTGCGTGGGGGCAGAATGGAGGCTTCCCATTGGGCAATAGGGGTAGGAAGAAAGGAGGCTTCCAATTGGCCCTCAGGGGCTGGAAAAAGGCAAAAGGAAAGTAGAACAGGGTAGTGGGACACTGGGAGATGCGACACACCTGCTGGTGTTTGGTGACACACACTAGTGTGTTGCGACACACAGGATGAGAAGCGCTGGGCTAGAGTATTAGCGTGACGACTGAACACAGTCTTATCGAGGCTAGTACCCAAGGACCAAGTGGGCTTTATACCCCAACAAATGGCAGCAGTCAATATCTGCAAAGTCATGGACATACTATGTGGGTTAAGAAAGAACATTCCACTTTTATTACTTTCTATTGATGCTGAAAAAGCGTTTGATATGGTCCACTGGCTAGTACCCAAGGACCAACTTGTGTTTCTCTATGTTTCGCTACAGATCAAGGAATCAACAGTGCAGCAGATGGCGAGGAAGGAGAGACACAGTCTCCTTCAACAGCGGAATTCACATTTCCAATGTCAGCTGAAGTGTCCCCCCACCAACAGTCTGCTTGTTGAGGAGATCCAGCCCGAAGACCCTTTCACACTGAACCCTGTCGCAGGTAGTACTAGAAATTCAGGGAGCTGACAACAGCGGCACCAGATGACCTGGAAGATATAATCATAGCCATCAATGGGCTGGGCGCAGACTTTGTGGCTGACCTGATGTCATGTCAGAAGCAGCGAGTCTGTCGCCCAAAGTTGGCAGTCAGTACACTTGGTTTGCCTAGAAATTCATAAGGACAATGCTGTGGCAGTGGCTACTATGGGGCCCGCCTGATGGGTGAACTAATCAGAGCCATCAAAGATGTAGCCAGTTCCTTGAGGTTGGGAGCCACCCATGATTTCCTGCTCTTTGCCTAATAAAAGATTTTAGTTGTGTGTAAGCAATGAGTTATGTTTCTTATTTATGGGCTCAGGTTTAGACAAAGGGAAGGCATCTGACTTGCACTGGCCAAGGGCATGGTTGTGGTGAAGTACCAGGCTCTAGGCCTGGATCAAAGCCTCACCTGTGGATACTCACTGGAGCGGGTAAGTGGGGACTGGGAGGACCCAAAGGAAAAATAAATACTCTACAGCACTAGTTTGCATAACTTTTTGGTTTTGTGGCACACCTGCAACAGGGCAGCTGTGGCTCAGCACCTACTTCCCCTAGGGATGTGCAGCCAGAAAATATTCGTTGCATTAAGGATACGTATTCGTCGGGAGGCATATTCGTTGCATTCGTACAATGGCGCCCCGATACATTGATGCGTGCATTCGTTTTCCAGTTCCCATTAAAGTCAATGGGGGGAAGTATTTGCAGCCTATTTTTGGCTGCAGAATTGGGGTTTTATTATCAATTCTGATGAAACTTCTGGGGAGCAATCATCAGAACAACAAAACAGCTCCAAGGTACTTAGACTGTGGCAAAGTGGCACCAAAGTGGCATGAATAGCCTAAGGTACTTTAAAGGGGCAAAGGGGTACCAGGAGTGGCAAGAAGAGTGCTTTAATAGAGGCACAAAGCAGCAGCGAGAGTGTCAAAAACACACCACAGCTTCAAAAGAGAGCTCAGATAACAGATGCATGAACCCTCGAAGGCAGCACAACAGGCAAAGCGGCAAGACAAGTGGCATCGACATCCTAAAGCACAATGAAGGAGGAACATAGCAAGCAAAAAGACTAGCACCAACACACTGAGCAACCATGATAGTGGCCAGAACACCACAAGGAGTTGAATGAGTCATCTGGTGTATGGCAGCAAAGTACAGAGGCAGAGGGTAGATACAGGCTGGCTACACCCGGGAAGAGTTTCCTTTCCTTTGTGCAGGAAAGGGCTCCCTAGAATAGGTTCGCCCCTAGAGTGGGGTGTTTCCGTTGGTGTCTAGTGAGCTCTTGCTGGACTTTTAAAATCTGGTAGAGTTAGCAGATATACAAAAGAGACTTTTCAAGGCTGAGGCAGAGGAGGTTACCATGTAAACAGCGGTTCAACATGGGTCAGAGGGTAGATACAGGCTGGCTACACCCAGGGAGAGTTCCCTTTCCTTTGAGCCGGGAAGGGCTCCCTGGAATGGGTTGGACCCTAGAGTGGAGCCCAAACCTTCAAAGCGTGGTGACCTGGAGCATGGTCTCACTGTGTTGTGTTTGCCACAGTCTAAGTACCTTGGAGATCTTTTCTTGTTCTGAACATGGGTCAACAGGTGGTAAAAGAGAGGCTGCAACACGGGGAGAGTTCCTGTTCTTTTGAGCAGGACAGGGCTCCCTGCAATGGGTTGGCCCCTAGAGTGTATAATGGTACAAATTGTTAGGAATTAAGCATTTGCAAACAGATCATGACTTCATAAGCAAGACGGAGGACGTTCTCTTCTCTGCCCTGAAACTAAAGAAAACTGTTTGTTTTATTTAAGGATCCATGCTGTGAAGGATTACTAGTTTGAATTGCCAGAGAATGAGGTTTCCCTTTGCAATGAGGGTTCAGCCGTTAGGACTGGACATAAGGCCTGGACTGACATGCACAGCATTCGAGGACTGAGGTGTATCCCAACTAGGGACATAAGGCCTGGACAAACAGGCAAAGAAATCGAGGTCAAACACTTGTAGGAACATAAGGCCTGGACGAACAGGCAAAGCACTCAAGGACAGAGGTCAAGCCCACATAGGGACATAAGCCCTGGACTGACAGGCACAGCAATCGAGGTCAAACCCTTGTAGGGACATAAGGCCTGGAAGGACAGGCACAGCAGCAATCGAGGTCAAACATAGGGACATAAGGCCTGGATGAACAGGCACAGCAGTCGAGGACAGAGGTCAAGCCCAAGTAGGGACATAAAGCCTGGACGAACAGGCAAAGCAATAAAGGTCAAACACTTGTAGGAATGTAAGGCCTGGACAGACAGGCACAGCATTTGAGGACAGAGGTGTACCCCACCGAGGGACAAAAGGCTTGGACTGACAGGCAAAGCAGTCAAGGACAGAGGTCAAGCCCAAGTAGGGACTTACGGCCTGGACTGACAGGTACAGCAATCGAGGTCAAACACTTGTAGGAATGTAAGGCTTGGACTGATAGGTACAGCAATCGAGGTCAAACACTTGTAGGAATATAAGGCCTGGACGAACAGGCAAACCAATCAAGGTCAAACACTTGTAGGAACATAATGTTGGAAACAGGATGCTGGGCTTGATGGACCCTTGGTCTGACCCAGTATGGCATTTTCTTATGTTCTTATGACAGGTCAAGCCCACGTAGGGACATAAGCCCTGGACTGACAGGCACAGCAATCGTGGTCAAACCCTTGTAGGGACATAAGGCCTGGACGAACAGACACAGCAATCGAGGTCAAACCCTTGTAGGGACATAAAGCCTGGAAGGATAGGCACAGCAATCGAGGTCAAACCCTTGTAGGGACATAAGGCCTGAAAGGACAGGCACAGCAATCGAGGTCAAACGTAGGGACATAAGGCCTGGATGAACAGGCACAGCAGTCGAGAACAGAGGTCAAGCCCATGTAGGGACATAAGGCCTGGACGAACAGGCAAAGCAATAAAGGTCAAACACTTGTAGGAACGTAAGGCCTGGACTTACAGGCACAGCATTTGAGGACAGAGGTGTACCCCACCGAGGGACAAAAGGCCTGGACTGACAGGTACAGCAATCGAGGTCAAACACTTGTAGGAACGTAAGGCCTGGACTGATAGGTACAGCAATAGAGGTCAAACACTTGTAGGAATATAAGGCCTGGATGAACAGGCAAAGCAATCGAGGTCAAACACTTGTAGTAACATAAGGCTTGGACGAACAGGCAAAGAGGTCGAGGTCAAACACTTGTAGTAACATAAGGCTTGGACGAACAGGCAAAACAATTGAGGTCATACACTTTTAGTAACATAGGGCTTGGAGGAACAGGCAAAGCAATCAACGTCAAACACTTGTAGTAACATTAGGCTTGGACGAACAGGCAAAGCAATTGAGGTCAAACACTTGTAGGAACATAAGGCCTGGACGAGCAGGCACAGCAGTTGAGGACAGAGGTCAAGCCCACGTAGGAACATAAGGCCTGGACGAACAGGCACAGCATTTGAGGACAGAGGTGTACCCCACCGAGGGACAAAAGGCCTGGACTGACAGGCAAAGCAGTCAAGGACAGAGGTCAAGCCCAAGTAGGGACATAAGGCCTGGACTGACAGGTACAGCAATCGAGGTCAAACACTTGTAGGAACGTAAGGCCTGGACTGATAGGTACAGCAATCGAGGTCAAACACTTGTAGGAATATAAGGCCTGGATGAACAGGCAAAGCAATCGAGGTCAAACACTTGTAGTAACATAAGGCTTGGACGAACAGGCAAAGAGGTCGAGGTCATACACTTGTAGTAACATAGGGCTTGGATGAACAGGCAAAGCAATCGAGGTCAAACACTTGTAGGATCATAAGGCCTGGAGGAGCAGGCACAGCAGTTGAGGACAGAGGTCAAGCCCACGTAGGAACATAAGGCCTGGACGAGCAGGCACAGCAGTTGAGGACAGAGGTCAAGCCCACTTAGGAACATAAGGCCTGGATGAACAGGCACAGCAGTTGAGGACAGAGGTGAAGCCCACGTAGGGACATAAGGCCTGGACTGACAGGCACAGCAATCAAGGTCAAACACTTGTAGGAACATAAGGCCTGGACGAACAGGCGCAGCAGGTGAGGACAGAGGTCAAGCCCACCTAGGGACATAAGGCCTGGATGAACAGGCACAGCAGTTGAGGACAGAGGTCAAGTCACGTAGGGACATAAGGCCTGGACTGACAGGCACAGCAATCAAGGTCAAACACTTGTAGGAACATAAGGCCTGGATGAACAGGCAAAGCAATCAAGATCAAACACTTATAGGAACATAAGGCCTGGACAGACTGGCACAGCAATCAAAGACAGAGGTCAAGCCCACGTAGAGACATAAGGCCTGGAGTGACAGGCACAGCATAAGAACATGCCATACTGTTCCATCAAGCCCAGCATCCTGTTTCCAATTCAGGCCATAAGAACCTGGCAAATACCCCAAAACTAATTCTATTCCATGTTACCGTTGCTAGTAATAACAGTGGCTATTTTCTAAGTCAACTTAATTAATAGCAGGTAATGGACGTCTCCTCCAAGAACTTATCCAATTCTTTTTTAAACACAGCTAAACTAACTGCACTAACCACATCCTCTGGCAACAAATTCCAGAGTTTAAATGTACGTTGAGTAAAAAAGAATTTTCTCCTATTAGTTTTAAATGTGCCACATGCTAACTTCATGGAGTGGCTTCTAGTCTTTCTATTATCCGAAAGAGTAAATAACTGATTGACATCTATCCATTCTAGACCTCTCATGATTTTAAACACCTCTATCATATCCCCCCTCAGCCGTCTCTTCTCCAGGCTGAAAAGTCCTGTCCTCTTTAATCTTTCCTCATAGGGGGAGCTGTTCCATTCTCCTTATCATTTTGGTAGCCCTTCTCTGTACCTTCTCCATCACAATTATATCTTTTTTAAGATGCAGCGACCAGAATTGTACATAGTATTCAAGGTGCGGTCTCACCATGGAGCGAAACAGAGGCATTATGACATTTTCTGTTTTATTCACCATTCCCTTTCTAATAATTCCCAACATTCTGTTTGCTTTTTTGACTACCGCAGCACACTGAACTGACGATTTCAATGTGTTATCCACTATGATGCCTAGATTTCTTTCTTGGGTTGTAGCACCTAATATGGAACCTAACATTGTGTAACTATAGCATGGGTTATTTTTCCCTATATACATCACCTTGCACTTATCCATGTTAAATTTCATCTGTCATTTTGATGCCCAATTTTCCAGTCTTCCAAGGTCTTCCTGCAATTTATCACAATCTGCTTGTGATTTAACTACTCTGAACAATTTTGTATCATCTGCAAATTTGATTACCTCACTCGTCGTATTTCTTTTCAGATCATTTATAAATATATTGAAAAGTAAGTGTCCCAATACAAATCCCTGAGGAACTCCACTGCCAACTCCCTTCCACTGAGAAAATTGTCCATTTAATCCTACTCTCTGTTTCCTGTCTTTTAGCCAGTTTGCAATCCACGAAAGGACATCACCACCTATCCCATGACTTTTTACTTTTCCTAGAAGCCTCTCATGAGGAACTTTGTCAAATGCCTTCTGAAAATCCAAGTATACTACATCTGCTTCACCTTTATACACATGTTTATTAACTCCTTCAAAAAAGTGAAGCAGATTAGTGAGGCAAGACTTGCCTTGGGTAAAGCCATGCTGACTTTGTTCCATTAAACCATGTCTTTCTATATGTTCTATGATTTTGATGTTTAGAACACTTTCCACTATTTTTCCTGGCATTGAAGTCAGGCTAACCGGTCTGTAGTTTTCCGGTCGCCCCTGGAGCCCTTTTTAAATATTGGGGTTACATTAGCTATCCTCCAGTCTTCAGGTACAATGGATGATTTTAAGGATAGGTTACAAATTTTAACTAATAGTCTGAAATTTCATTTTTAGTTCCTTCAGAACTCTGGGGTGTATACCATCTGGTCCAGGTGATTTGCTACTCTTCAGTTTGTCAGTTTGTCAATCAGCAATTGAGGACAGAGGTGTATCCCACCTAGGGACATAAGGCCTGGACGAACAGGCAAAGCAATCGAGGTCAGAGTCAATCCCCCGTAGGGACATAAGGCCTGGACCAACAGGCAAAGCAATTGAGGACAGAGTCAATCCCACATCGGGACATAAGGCCTGGAACAACAGGCAAAGCAATCAAGGTCAAACACTTGTAGGAACATAAGGCCTGGACAAAGCAGTCAAGGACAGTGGTCAAGCCCACATAGGGACATAAGGCCTGGACTGACAGGCAAAGCAATCGAGGACAGAGTCAATCCCACATAGGGACATAAGGCCTGGACCAACAGGCAAAGCAATCGAGGACAGAGTCAATCCCACATAGGGACATAAGGCCTGGACCAACAGGCAAAGCAATCGAGGTCAAACACTTGTAGGAACATAAGGCCTGGACGAACATGTAAAGCAATCAAGGACAATGGTCAAGCCCACATAGGGACATAAGGCTTGGACTGACAGGCAAAGCAATCGAGGTCAATCCCACATAGGGACATAAGGCCTGGACGGACACGCACAGCATTTGAGGACAGAGGTCGTCCACGTATGGACATAAGTAGTTGCCAGCCCTCCAGCATCTGTCTGATGCATGCTAGAATATTGGTTGCGGTATGGGCCTGGTCCGTCATGTGGGTGTGCAGTAAAGCCCACCTCCACCCTGATACTTGTTCAGTAATAGAGCTGCTTGTTGCTCCTGCCTCAGCCAGGTCCCAGCAGTGTGCTGTCAGGGAGAGGTAAGAGTGTGCAGCATTCATGGTGGTCCAGATATCGCAGGTGAAATGTACTCTCCTCTCTGCCTTAGCTAGCAGTGCTTGCATGTGACTGTGACACTGCTTGTACAGGCTGGGGATGACCTTTCTGCTAAATGTGGTTCTGGAAGTTACTTTGTAATTTGGAACTTCGACCTTCAGAAAACGCTTGAAACCGTCCCAATAATAAAGTTCAGTCTGTTCAACTACCCACTGCTCACTGTCATGGTGCCTTGCTATGCACTAATGTAACGTGTGTGGTGTGCACACACACAGCTTGCTTATAAGCACAAAAGAGGCAGACTGGGGACTTGACTGCATAGACCGTACCAATAATAAAGTTCAGTCTGTTCAACTGCCCACTGAAGCGCAGTGCACAGAGAGACTGAGTGTCTTGAATTAAACAAACTCAGTTTAAAAAAGCTGGAATTTTTGGCACACCAGGAAAATGGATGAAATATATTTTCTAATGCAAATGGTGCTTGCTTGCAGCCTAGCTCAGAGGGTGAATGAAAAAAAAAAAAATGGCACTGCTAGCAGCTTCTCTCCCTGTCATAGAGAGACCGTCTCAGAGAGACCTAAATAATAAACTGCTTCAAACAAACACAGGGCTAGCTGGCACAGACACAGCAGCCAAATTAAGAATAAAAATCTTTTTTTCTCTTTCCTAACTAGCCAAAATTGCTCTCAGTGCAGCCTCCTTCCACAAAGCCCACCTCCCCACACCACCCCTGCAAAGAAAGTGCGTGGCACGCCTCGTGCTGATGTATATATAGTGCTGGGTCATCAGTAAAATCCTCACAGAGCACTGAATGACAGCGCAATTGACTGCATTCAGTGCATTTCACAAAATGTTAGCGCTGATATGCTGTATTCCGGTATCCGTGCCAACCTGACCGACCCTTTCCTGTGAGTCACTGTGACTCACAGGAAAGGGTATGAGCGCTGACATTTTGTGAAATGATTCCAAATAGTGGCGAAGAAAAGCACGTGAGCCGCACAACGTATTAAACAGATAAGTCATATTCATGAGGAGTCGCGATGCGTTTCGCCTCCCCACGAATATAATGAAAAGTGACATATATGTTGCAGATCGTTGATACGGTGAAAACGAATGTACACCCCTAACTTCCCCATCAATACTTTCTCTTCTCTTTGTTCTCTCCCCCTCGCCATGTGGCATCATAACCATCTCCCTTCCCTCTTCCCCCAACATCATAATCATGTCTCTCCCCTGATATCATCATCTTCTTCCCTTCCTATCCCCCCCCCCCCCCCAATTGGCATCAGCATCATCACTTTCCCTCTCCCAATATCTCTCCCCTCTCCCTCATCTCCCTTGTACACCGAAATGTCCATGATAGTAGGTGGTCACTCACCCTACTATAATCATTGCCTGACAACCACAAACATTTTAAAGAAATTATATTTTGTGTTTTCTTAATAAACATAAATGAAATATTTTAAATAATAGAAAAATATAAAATATATTTAAAATTTAACATAAAAAGAAAAAAGAAACACTGAAAAGGAGGGGTTGGGATGTAAGTGTGACGGGGTCCCTGGGGAATGAGAAGGATCATCACCGCTAGGGAGATGGTGGCCGGCTTGGTTGAACCTGGGTCTTAGACACGAGTGATTGAGCTCCAGCAATAACTGAGCAACTCAATTACTTGCTATTAGACATGCCGCAGGTCCTCCAAGTTGGCCGCCATCTATACCATGAGCCTTACATGGAGTCCAGACTCTGGGTCAACTAGACCTGCAGAGCCAGCATAGCATCCAAGCGTGCCATGATGGGAAAAGGCATGCCTGCCTCCTGTGGCCTTTTCTCAGATACTGCATCTACCTCCCGGAATTGGTGAACTGCAGATGCCACTTCTGCGGAGATCCCTTCTTTGTGTGGGTGGAGGTGGTAGTGGGGGTGGCGCCTCCTCATGGAATGGAGGTGGCAGTGCCGCCTCTTGATTCAGCGGAGGTGGTGATGGTGCTGCTTGTCTATCCTCCTCCTCCTCTTCCTCCTCTGATGTGCTGGTGGTGTCTGAAATGATAAATATCAAAGCATCAATAGCATTAAACAGAGGGGAAGGGGTACTAAAGATAGGTCCAGGAGGAATCAGTGGTCAAGATTTATCAATTTTACACTACAGATAGACAAACCGAATTTCTAGAAAACCTATAATTGCCGCGAGTGACTATTATTATTTACCTTATAAAACGTATAGACCACAATCTTCCTACAATTTATTTTGGTGTTCAGTGCACTTTAATTAAAAAGCATACATAAAGAACAATTTAACTGTTACTGGACAATACCATTTTAATTTCTTACAACAAAGGAGTCCTTGCATGCAACAATGTATATATTCAATCGCAATTTTACCCTATACCTTACTGGCAGCCATGTATTACTTGCTGCATATGTGTTTGTTTTTCAGAGAAACCTACACATCCAGACAACCTACACAGTTTCCTACAATAATCAATCTGCCCTAATGTTAGGGAACAAAGTACTGTTCTAGACATATCCATTGGTATTAACTATTTCAGTAGTTCATCTTTTTTTTTTTTTTTTTTTTTTTTTAGAACACTGTTTTCATTATTTGTCTGGGGTTTCATACTCAGCTGTGAATCTAAATACACTCACCATCCTGAGGCTCACACTGGATGCAGAGGGCTTGCAGCCATTTGTGCTCATCCCGCCTGAGCTTCTGGGCCCTCTTCTTCAATGCTTCCACCTGGTGGGTACAATCAGAAAAAAAACATTGGGAAATGAATTCTCCACTGATGGAGATAGGATGCTGCATTGACCCAGTATGGGATTTCAAGTTTTTATGTTGGAGAATACCAACAAGCACTATTGTACAATTACTTTTTAAATATTTCCTATTCTTCCTTTTCAGCCATAGTCATGTAGCATGTATTAGGTATGGTCCATTAATTAAATTTTTACTTGTTATATATACAGTGCAGAGAAAACTTTCTAAACCCCAAATATAATAATTATTACATCTTACTATGATACACTCATTTAATTGCGCACCTACAAAAAAGAGTTGTTGATATTCATCTGCTTGGACAGGGTTACAAAACAATTTCTAGACACTTCAGGCACCATCCATCACTGTGAGACAGTCTACAAATTAAAAAATGTGAATATAACAATGACTCTGCCTAGGAGCAGTCATCCTGTCAAGATCATCCCAAGAGCAATCCAGAAAATCATCCATAAAGTCACAAAGAACCCCAGACTATCATCTAAAAATTTGCAGGCCTCTTTCACAGTAGCTGATCAGAGAGTTCATGCATCAATCATCAGGAAAAAACTGAAGAGGAATGGACCCTATCCTACCCCTTCCAAACCTACCTCCCTTGGAAAGGAGGCCTAGGCATTAAAACTCACACTGAGCACCAGCCAGGCTTCATCTGCCCACACCTGGTTCTGCTGGCACCCAGGGCGAAAATACAGATGCTGTTCATCTGCCACAAACAAGTCGGCTAGGAGATAGACATCTAACTCAGAAATATTAGGCAGGTGCCCTCTCAGCATGATTTTCTAGTATTAAGGTCCCACACAAAATGGACATCTGGGTGTAACCACAGAGGATGGATGTCTTAGATCATGCACAGAAGACCTCACCCACTTGGACGTCCATTATCTGCATCATGGGCCTAAATAGATGCCCAGAGCTTAAGTGTCCATCACAAGAGCTGAAAAAGGACACCCAAGGCCTAGATGTTGCTGCAAGGTGTTTATGGATGCCCAATTACAAGGATTTGCAGACATCCAGGACTTGGGCAACCATTAAGGGCCTTTGTTCACACATGTCCAAATCTTGGACGTCCTTACAAGGCATTGGACTTGGGCGCCTTGTTTATTATTTTATTAATTAAGATTGCATTGTTTATATCTCTGGTTGATTATTTGGTGATAAAGTTGATAATTTGAATTATTTATTCTATTATTTGGTACCAACACTTGGGTAACATGTTTCATCAAGCATTTTGCCACACAACAGGTTATTCTGAAAGGTGAGAGGCCGTGAGGAGAGGGATGCCAATGCTGGGGGCTTGTGAGAAGTGAGGGGACGCACACAAGCAATAGGCGTTTGTGATAGCACAAGGGGACACTTGCCAGTGATGGGTGTTGGTAGGAGCTTGAGCGAGGGATGCCCACACTTGCAAGGATTTTACGGACATATGGATCACATTAATCCAGAGGACAGAGTTCGTTATCGAAATTCAATTAATTTGTTGGTACAATTAGAAAAAAATTGAAGAAAATATATCAAAGAAATGTTAAGCTCCTGGTCCATCTGTCAGCCTCTGATTAGAGCTCCTGAAATAAAAACAAAACAGGATTTAGATTTTCACTCTCCAGCGATGGGAGTTGGTGGGAGTTTATGTGAGTGCCCACGCTGCGAGGGTGAAAAGGATATAGGAAGGAATCAGATACAGAAATCCATAGGATAGGACAGACTCCATTAAAGAAATTCAAAGAATTTGCTGCTATAATAAGAAAAAAACTCATAAGCAGTTTGTTGATTCCACACAGGATCCATATATTCAAAAGTGGAGAGGGGTTCTTGGTATCATAGGTAACAACTTACATGAGAAATAATCAGCAATGATCCTTCGGCGAACCTCGGAGACTCTCACTCACTTAATGACCTTTCTCCATTAGAAAAACTGACCATTTTGTCCTGCCCTCTGTTTCCTGTCTTTTATCCAGTTACCAATCCACAATAGGACACTGCCTTTAATCCCATGACCTCCCAATTTCCTGAGGAGTCTCTCATAAAGGCCTTGTAAAATGCCTTCTGAAAATCCAAATACACTAATATCAACTAGCTCACCTTTGTCCACATTTTTATTTATACCCTTAAAAAGATTTAGTAATTGGTAATGAAAGATTTCCCTTTGCAAAACCCATGTTGACTCTCCCCCATTAAATCTATCAGCATTTTATATTAAATCTATCAGCATTTTATGTTCTATGTAATTAGCATGCTCTCATGCTTGTGTTCAGTTTCAATGTAAACCGAGACGATATGCAATATCTTGTATGAATCCCGGTATATAAAAAAATGTTAAATAAATAAATAAATAAATAAATCAGTAATTTCATTTTTAAGAATAGTTTCAACCATTTTGCCTGGCACTGACATTGGGTGCACCAATCCATAGTTTCTGGGATTATCCTTGGAGCCCTTTTTAAAATCTTGTGTCACATTAGCCACTCTCCAGTCTTCTGGTATCATGGCTGTTTTAAATGATAGGTTACAAATGACTAGAAACAGGGCTGCAATTTCATTTTTGAGATCCTTCAGAACTCTGGGGTGAATAGCATCCAGTCCCGGTGATTTGTTATTCTTTAGCCTGTCGATCTGAGCTATTATATCCTCCAGTTTCACAGTGATTCCATCGTGTACCTCACAGTCATCACCATTAAAAAATGTTTCTGGTGAGAGTAAAGATAGAGGCAAATAATTAATTTAGTTTTTCTGCTATTTCCTTGTCCTCCCTGATCACCTGTTTTACCCCTCAATTAATTCCCCCACAGGCCTTTTTGCTTTGAATTTACTTTAAAAAATGTTATTGCATTAGTCTAGTTAGAGAAACCTATATGCTCAATCTCATGTCCAAAAGCCTACTTGCACAGACCAATTATGGCTGTGTCAAATTCCCAAGAAGTAGAGGCAAGGTAAATCAACATGAAATGGCAGCAAAGCTTAGATACTTTCTTAGTTATAATCTGGGGCAGGGGGCAGGAGCAGTGGCAAGTGTCCTAGCAGTGTCTATAGGCTGACTTGGCAACATATCCTACTTAGAGAGAAGGAATGATACCCTGCAGGCAGGCAAGCTTGTACAGATACAATATCTATTATGTTACTATGCTATAAAGCCTCCAGACCTTTGGGACATTTTCAACCAAGAGGTGTTTATTAAGGGTGGTAATATTCCACCACAATGATAGATTTCGCTCATTTAATGATATAGAAGATGATAATTACAATGTCTTCCAATAACATGTTTATAGGGTTTAGCTCTGTGTTTAAAAACAAAATCACAGTTTTCTGGTTCTTTTCCAGCTCTGACTCTGTTACCCTATAAAATAGATCTAAATGCAGCATGCCTTTCTCCATTTCTAAAATAAATTTTTAAATTTTATTATAGTTCCCATAATAGGGTACAATTCAGTGTTCAGTTTAGACTGGTTAGATAATTAGCCACTGTGATGCTCCTTTATCCATCAGCCAGATCAAAAGGACAAATAATCCAGTAGAAACAATAGCTGGTATTCTGAATGCAGAAAAGAAGCATTATGAAAACAGATAAGCATGTTCGGGACAGATACAGAGGGCAGCTGGAAGAATAGGGTTGGGAGGTTACAGTATTGAAAAAAAAAATCTTACATTCCCCAGAGAGCAGACATAAGGGAACAGGTGATATAAAACAAGAGTCAGCTAAGAGAAGCATGACTTAGTAACAATGCAAGTCACAGAGTAGCCAGGTTGGAACCAGCAGACTAAAAACTCCCCAGAAACCATTTAATGCTGACATGTTGGTGATGGTCAAGCAAGGTGACAAGGAGCAGAAACAGAAAACACAATCTAGTGATGCTGCAGGCAGTGGGGTAGCTGGGTTGGAACCAACTTAGTACAACTCCCATGCAAGCAGGTTGATGTTGGCAGGTTGGTAGCCTGGTACTGTCCAGAAAGTCACGGGATCAAGACAGCCAGATGTTCAGGGAACATGCTCACTAGTTTTGGTAGCTGTTTTATTATACAGCTTAGTGTATAATAAATATTACCACCCTTAATAAGCAATAGTAGCGTGTGATCTATCTAATGTTGGGTACTTGCCAGGTACTTGTGACTTGGATTGGCCACTGTTGGAACAGGCTACTGGGCTTGATGGACCCTTGGTCTGACCAAGGGTATGGTATTTTTTATGTTCTTATGTAGTGGGGTAGATTTTAAAAGGTAGTGCGCAGGCGTACATGTATGTGCGCTACCCGGCGCGTGCACATGTACACCCGATTTTATAACTTGCGCGCACAAGTTATAAAATCCAGGGTCGGCACACGTAAGGAGGTGCACAATTGTGCACCTTGCGCGCGCCGAGCCACGCAGCCTTCCCCCATTCCCTCCCAGGTCGCTCTGAAATCGGAGTGGCCTCGGAGGGAACTTCTCTACCCCCTTGCCCTTTCCCCCCTACCTTTTCTTTTTTCTTTTTTTATCTCCAAACTTACTTCGGCACTGGGGCTGAAGTAAGTTGCACGTGCCGGCCAAGAGGCAAATATGGCCGCTGTGCCAGGAGCCTGCCCCAGGACTTACACGTGTCCCGGGGCTTTATGTGCGTCGCCGGACCCTTTTGAAAATCCGGCCCAAAGAGAATAAATTTAAAACAGCTGTGTGCATGCCCATATATTTATTTCTTTTATTTATTTAAATTCTTTTCTATACCATCGCTAAGATACATACCATCGCAACGGTTTACATGTAGGCACATAAGTAATGTTGGAGTAAGCGTACTATACTACATTCTAACAGGTGCCATTAAGTTTCGGTTACATTAAATCATGAAAATACGCATAAATGTTTAGTGATGTAGGTTCTGGCCAGGTGTACCTGGAAGGTACTTTAAAAGTAAAAAAATCTCATTTCCTGTGTTTTATTATTACGTTCGTTGTGTGCTAAATTTGATAAAATATTGTAATGCACATTTTTGAGAATAGTGCTGTGTGCCAGTGCTCTTCTGTTTATTCCAGTATATTTCTCCGGTCTCTTTATAAAAGGCTTGTTTAAAAAGCCATGTCTTTAGACTTCTCTTGAATGTTTTGGGGTCTCTCTGTAATCTGGTCTCTAAAGGCATTGTGTGTTCCAGAGTGTGGGTCCTGCTAAAGATAATGCCCTTTCTCTTACTTGGGTTAGTTGTGCTGTCTTGACTGAGGGAATAGTTAAGAGAGCTTTGTTTGCTGAACGAAGATTCCTGTGTGGGCCGTGTACCCATAGTGCAGTGTTTAGCCAGTCTGCTTTTTCATCATGTATTAGTTTATGTATGGGACATAGTGCTTTGTATTTTATCCTTTGTTCTATGGGTAGCCAGTGAAGTTCGGCCAGAGTTTGTTATATGGTCTCTTCTTCTTTTTCCAGTTAGTATTCTAGCTGCTATGTTTTGTAGAATTTGAAGTGGTCTTATTGTTGTATTTGGGAGTCCTAGTAAGAGTGCATTACAGTAATCGGTACTGGCGAAAACTAGTGCCTGAAGCACTGTTCTGAAATCTGCAGGAGTTAGTAGCGGTTTAATTTTTCTGAGGATCATGAGTTTAGCGTAGCCTTCTTTTACTTTTAGCGATATGTGTTGTTTTAGATTAATTTCGGGGTCCATTATTATTCCAAGGTTCCATACATTTTTCACTAGTTCTATTTTCTGGTTGTTTTTGAGTATTATTGGGGTTTGAATGATTTCAATATTTTTTCTTTCTAAGTGTAGAAATTCAATTTTTTCAATGTTAATCACAAGTTCCATTCGGTTTAATAGTTGTTTTATGATGTCTATGTACATGTTAGCTAGGTTTAATGTTTGTTCTATTGTGTCATCAATTGGTAGAATTAATTGAATATCATCTGCATAGACGTAATGTATGATTCCTAATCCTGCTAGTAGTTGGCATAATGGTAGCATGTATATGTTAAAAAGGGTTGCAGACAAGGCTGATCCCTGAGGTACTCCTGTTTCAAGATTGAATTTGTCTGACAGTGTGCTGTTGATATGAACTTGAAAGAACCTATTATTTAGATATGAGCTGAACCAGTTTATTGTTTCGTTGTGTAGTCCAATTTCTTCTACTCTTTTTAGTAGAATTTTATGGTTTACTGTGTCAAAGGCTGCTGATAGGTCTAACATTATTAGAATGTATTGTTTTCCACTGTCAAAACCTCTTAGGATGTCATCTATAAGTGAGAGGAGTAGTGTATCGGTACTGTAGTGTTTGCGAAATCCATGTTGTGATGGATATAGTACTTTATTGTTATCAAGGTGTTCTGCTAGTTATTTCTGTACAGTTATTTCTATTAATTTGGCTAATAAGGGAAGATTTGAGACTGGGCGGTAGTTATTCAGGATCAGGGGGGTCACTGTTTTTTTTCTTTATGATTGGTTTTATAATTGCTCCTTTTAGTATATCTGGAATTGTTCCTTCCTTTAGGGATAGGTTTATAATCTTAGCTAAGGTTGGGGAGACTGTGTTGGCTGCTTTTTTATGTGAAATGTTGGTATTGTATCGATTATGTGTGGAGCCGGGTTTAGATTTTTTAGTATGGATTCTACTTCTAGCTCTGATATTTCAATTTATTTATTTATTTTATTTATTTATTTTATATACCGACATTCGATCGAGATATCACATCGGTTTCCAGATAACTGAAAGAATAGGGTAGTAACAGCCCTATTTTACATTATAACATTGTAATAAATATAATAAATTATAACATTGTAATAAATATATATATAACAAATTATAACAGAAATAACAGGATTACATGGAACATTTGATTATGGTATATAACATATGTACATATATGACTTGTTGATGAGGATAGTTTATGGTTAAGGATAGCAGGGAGGGTTGAAAGGGGGGGGGAGGGGGGATAGGTGGGAGGAAGGTAGTGCAAAGGGAGGGGAGATAGTGACGCGAGATGCTTGTGTAGGGGGCGTGGTGTGTTGCGTTTGGGCAGGTTACGTGTCAGGTGGGAAAGCTTTTAAGAACAGCCATGTTTTGAGGTGTTTTTTGAAGACTTGCAATGAAGGTTCATTTCTGAGACAGGTGGGTAGGGAGTTCCATAAGGTGGGGCCTGCTATTGTTATGGCTCGTTTGCGGGTGACGTTGAGGTGTGCAGATTTGAGATTGGGGACGGCTAGGAGGCCAGTGTTGGTGGATCTGAGAGTTCTTTGTGTGGGGTAAGGATGTATTCCGTTGTTTAGCCAGTTCATATTGTTGTTGTTTATTTTTTTGTGCATGAGGGTGAGGGTTTTATACTGGATTCTTTGTGTAATGGGTAGCCAGTGGAGTTCTTTGAGAGTGGGTGTGATGTGGGAGGATTTTTTGTTGTTAGAGATGATTCTGGCGGCAGCGTTCTGTAGAACTTGGAGGGGTTTGATGTGGATTTCTGGTAGTCCGAGGAGGAGGGAGTTGCAGTAGTCAAGTTTTGATAAGATAATTGATTGAAGGACTGTTCGGAAATCGTGTTCTTGGAGAAGGGGTTTGAGTTTTTTTAGTGTCTGAAGTTTGAAGAATCCATCCTTGATTGTATTGGAGATGTGTCGTTTAAAGTTGAGTTGGCTGTCGATTGTTATGCCTAGGTTTCTTGTGGACGGCATGGGTGAGATTTGTGGCACTCCCGGGTTGGTTGAGCTTCCTGGGTGGTCAGAGGGGGTGCACTTGAGTGGATGAGAGGGACGGTCATCGTGGATGTGAATGATTTCTGTTTTGGTTTGGTTGAGGCATAGTGATAATTGAGACAGCAGGTGGGATAAATTTGAGCTGAGTTTGTTCCTTTTTTCCATGGTGAGTTGAATGGACTTGTTTATGGGGAGTAATATTTGTATGTCGTCTGCATAGATGAAGTAGGTGAGGTTTGCCTCTGAAAGGTATTTGCATAATGGGATGAGGTAAATGTTAAAGAGGGTTGAGGATAGGGAGGAACCTTGTGGGACTCCGTGAGTGAGGGGCACTTGAGAGGATTCAGATGAGTTCGTCTTGACGATGTAAGATCTGTTTGAGAGGTAGGAGTTGAACCATTTGATTGTGGTGTCTTGGAGACCAATTTCTTTAAGTCTGGTGAGGAGAATTCTGTGATTGATGGTGTCAAAGGCGGCAGATATATCAAGAAGTATCAGGAGGAACGATTTGCCTTTGTCGCGGCCTCTGAGGATGGTATCAGTGAGAGAGAGGAGGAGGGTTTCAGTGCTGAAGAATTTTCTGAAACCATGCTGTGCAGGCTGTAGAACATTATAGGTTTCAAGGTGTTCTATGAGTTGATTGTTGACTGTTTTTTCGATGATTTTTGCTAGGAATGGGAGGTTAGAGACTGGTCTGTAATTTGCTGGGTCGGATTTGTCGAGTTGAGGTTTTTTGATGATTGGTTTGATGATGGCATTTTTGAGTGAAGTGAATGAAGACCATTGAGTAACATCTCTTTTTTGCAATTTAATTTCTTGTTTGGTGTTGTTTGGAAGTTTGGATCTTAAGTTTGTAATTTTGTCACTGAAGAATTTAGCTATTTCGTTGCATTTTGATTCTGGTAGACTTTGGGGTGATTCTTGTTTGTCATTGGTGAGATTTGCTACTATGGAGAATAAGGTTCTTGGGTTGTTAGTGAACTTTTCAATTTTGTTGCTGTAGTATTCTTTTTTAACGGTCAGGATTAAATGTTTGTAAAAGGCAAGATGTTTTCTGAATTTGGTTAGGGTTTCGGTTGTTTTGAGCTTTCTCCATTTTTTCTCTATTTTCCTGAGAGTTCTTTTTGCGTCTTTTACTTTTTCATTGTGCCAGGGATTAATCTTGTTTTGCTTCTTTTTTACACATTAGTTTGGAGTTTATTTCATCTGCTATCTTTTTGGTTGAGTCGAACCATGCTTCCGTTGCGGAGCTGCAGTTTTTGTAGTCAATATTTGTAAGTTTTTCCTCTAGTTTGTCTTTCATATGAGTGTGGCCTGGAAAAGAGAGTCGTGGGATAGGAGGAAAGCAGACAGAAGGGTAGGAGGGGAAAAGAGCAAGATTGGATTAAGCGGAAGGGTGGAGGGTGAGGGCTGTGAGTACCTGGTTTTGGCTGGAGGGGGTGGTCAATATATGGGTTCAGAGGTGAATGGATTGAGTAATGGAGTCTGCTGTTGGGCACGGGAGGTGGGGTTGGATTGTGCTGGCATTTACTGGGGGGCAAAAGAGTTCTGGGGTCAGAGTGTGCTGGGATCAGTTTGGGGGGAAACAAGAGTACTGAGGTCTAGATGGGAAGCAGTGGAAAAGAGTGCTCAGCATTTCCAATCTGACATATCTTCCGTTGAATTTTCAACTGTTAGCTAGAGGTAATGCAATCTATGATTCATGTGTATATAGTATTCAAACATCATCCTTTGCCATTTTGTTTTGACCCAAATAAGGCAGTAGTATAACTCTGAAAAGCTTATCAAGAAATGCATTAAGTAAGGCCAGTGTTTCCCAACCGGTGTGCCGTGACTGACCTACAAGTGTGCCCAGAGAAGAGCCAGGTATGAAAAGAGGAGGCACTGGCAGCCTTCTGTTTTCCTCCCTTCCTGGCCTGCAGGATGTCCTCCTGCCAGCAGAGGGTGATGGAGAGCAGCGCCTATCTGCTAAAACTGCATCTCTCTCTTGCAAGACATGCTGGCCTCATGCTGTTACTATTGGAAAGGCAAACCGATAGAGGAGGAAGCCGCAGCAGCCGGTAAGCGCTGCTCAGACTTGTGCTGGCTCCGGGGGGGAGGGGGGGGGGGGAGAGAAACAGCTAAATGTGCCAAAGGGCAGGGGCGGTTCTATAATGAGGCAGGGTGTGAGGCAGCTGCTTCAGACGGCAGAATTTTGAGGCGGCAAAAAATGGGTCCCCCCATAAAATGCCCCTATAGTGTCTGCCTCATCGCCTCATGTTACCAGAGCGGCATGAGCATCCCACGTCACTGCAGTGCGCAGGCTCACCTCTTCTGCTTTGCGCTGCACAGCTTCACAGAGCATGCGGCAGTGCTGAAGCCCTGGCTATTGAAGGAAGTGATAGAGGTGGCAGAATTTAGAAAGGTCATCTAGTACTGACCACGGGGCTGCTGCTGCTGTTGCTACAACTGGGTTGGTGCGAAAAAAAAAACCCCTGAAGGCTTTTCACTCCACAGCTGTTAAGAAAGAGGCTCAGCACCTTAAGCAACATGCCTAGGGTTGCCAACTGTCCAGAGCTTCACATCGGGACGGGACAGGGGGTGGGTAGGAGGGTAGTCCGCTCTCGTGCAGCTGCTTTTTTGCTGCTGCATGCTCTGGCTGGTGGAGCCCATCCGCGCCATCAGAACAGAGTACAAAAAAAGTCTAGCAAGGCCGATGGTCTAAAGAAAAGAAGAAGCCACACAGGGCCATTGGTGGACCCCGTCCCACTGGCAGCCCGAAGAAGAAAAGAGGCCCCTGCTGTCACTGTCAGCAGGAACAACAAAAAGTACCTGCAGAGCCATCAGTGGACTCCCATTCCACAGATGACCTGAAGAAAAGGAAAGGCCTGGAGGCCCTATAAGCATGTCAGCCCGAAACAAAGGACAGTCCCATCGGCACTCCCTATCCTGCTGGAGACCTAAGAAGAAAAGGGGCCCGGTGCCAGCAGGACTATCGGCTAGAAGAAATAGAAAGTCCCTGCAGAGCATGAGGGATCTCATCCTGCCAGCGACCCAAAGAAAAGGAGAACGTGGAATGAGTTTGTATATGCGAGAGAGAGTGCATGGGTGAACGAGCGAGAGAGAAAGAGAGTGCAAGGGTGGCTGATTTGTGGGTCTGTGAGAAGGAAAGAGAGTGCATGGGTGGCTGATTTGTGGGTCTGTGAGAAGGAAAGAGAGTGCATGGGTGGCTGATTTGTGGGTCTGTGAGAAAGAAAGAGAGTGCAAGGGTGGCTGGATTTTTGTGTCTGTGAGAAAGAAAGAGAGTGCAGGGGTGGCTGCATTTGTGTGTCTATGAGAAAGAAAGAGATTGCATGGGTGGCTGGGTTTGTGTGTCTGTGAGAAAGAAAGAGATTGCATGGGTGGCTGGGTTTGTGTGTCTGTGAGAAAGAAAGAGATTGCATGGGTGGCTGGGTTTGTGTGTCTGTGAGAAAGAAAGAGAGTGCAGGGGTGGCTGCGTTTGTGTGTCTATGAGAAAGAAAGAGATTGCATGGGTGGCTGGGTTTGTGTGTCTGTGAGAAAGAAAGAGATTGCATGGGTGGCTGGGTTTGTGTGTCTGTGAGAGAGAGATGCATGGGTGGCTGCATTTGTGTGTCTTTAAGAAAGAGAGTGCATGGGTGGCTGCATTTGTGTGTCTGTGAGAAAGAAAGAGAGTGCATGGGTTATTGGGTTTGTGTGTCTTTAAGAAAGAGTGAGTGCATGGGTGGCTGGGTTTGTGTGTCTATGATAAAGATAGAGAGTGCATGGGTGGCTGGGTTTTTGTGTCTGTGAGAAAGAAAGAGATTGCATGGGTGGCTGGGTTTTTGTGTCTGTGAGAAAGAAAGAGAGTGCATGGGTGACTGGGTTTGTGTAAGCCGGTTTAATTGCAGATTTCAGATACCCGTGTTCCAAAAATCTTTCCTGAAGTATGGAAGCTTATGTTTCAAAATCCATCATAGTCGAACAAATGCATTTTGCATGAAAAAATTGACTTACGGGCAACCCACACTTAAAAGAGTGGGGGTGGTGGCTATGAAATCTCAACAAATTGTTTTTGTCAGTAAGTTTGCGATACACTGTCGTTCTGAATGTACCTCTTTCCAAACTAATCAGAACATTTAAAAATGCAATCTGTGAATCTGATTGCTGCATCGTAAACTGGAGATGTGAATTCTGCATATTTATCCAATCATGGAACAACCTCAAACGTTCCTGTGCACTTTTCCATACAAGGAAAATGTCGTCTATGTAACGGACCCACAAGGCAATATCTTGCTACCATTCAGCTTTGTAGACTACATCTTCCTCAAAATGCATTAAATAGATGTTAGCTGTAGTGGGAGCCAACGGCGATCCCATCGGGATCCCATGAACTTGTAAATAGATCTCAGAATTAAACATAAAATAATTATGATACAATACTGTATCAAGTAGCTGTAAAATAACCCTAGTAGGACTCCTTTGATGTCCCAATCTCTGGATCAAACATTGTTCAATCATCTGAAATGCTTGAGTCTGAGGAATGTTGGTGTATAATGCAGCGATATCTAACGTTACCAGCAAATAATTGTGAGATGTATCTAATGTAGTCATCTGAAGTTTTTGTAAAAAATGGATCGTGTCCTTAACATACGACTATGCCTGTACCACATATGGCTGTAAAATTTTATCGATTAATATGGCAGTTGCCTCAAGTACCGAGTCGTTCAAAGACACAATTGGTCAAATTGGAGGTTTGTTTAGATCCTTGTGAATTTTAGGCGGAGAATATATGACTGGCATCTGCGGATGTTCAATAATCAAGAATTTCTTCTCTTTCTTTGTCAACCCAGATGCTGCATTCACAATAACTTGTAATACCTGTAACAATGCTTGAGTGGGATCTGCCAATAATTTGTGATAAAATTTGCCATCATTTAAATGATGTAACATAGCTTCATCATATGCAGATTTATCCTGTAATACCACCCCTCCACCTTTATCGGCGGGTTTAATGATCAATTGCCTGTTGTCTTCAAATGATCTCAATCGTCCCTCCTAAGAATGGACGAGAAGCAAGCAGGGAAATCCAACATGGTCGAGAAGAGGTACGAAGTCAAGTCAGGAATCCAAACGAAGATGAAGCTGGAGGTCCAAGCCAAGGTCAAGCCGAGGAATCAATCTGAGGGAAGGAAGGCAAGGCAGAACAACAGTAAGACACCGAAGACAGACAAGAACACAGGAACTCCGAAGAAGCAGGAAGGGACCAGAAACAAGAAGGCAAGGCACTGGAACAGAAGCAGGATCAGGAACCAAGAACGTTGTGGCAAACAGCAACTCCAAGGAATTCGACCAGATGCCGAGGCATCTGAGGCAGGGCAGAGCAAGCCTTATACAGGGAGAGGCCTGGGCCGTCACCCAGGGGTGATGCGGAAGATTTCTTGCCACATGCCCTTTAACACTGCCTCTTTCACACATGCACCTAGGAACACCCTGCTCAGCTAGATACTTGGCCAAGATATCTATGATTATGCCCTTGGCATTACAAACAGCCTGCATATTCATTGAGTGAAAACATTTCCTGTTCCTATAGTCTCTTTCCTGCTGCACTGGAGGCCTTAATGTCATGTGTCCAGTCACTGATGGAAAATCTGCTGTGTCATAGAAACCCCTCATAGTTTCTTCTCTCTGCTGTCTTGCATTTGGAAAGGAAATGCAGTCATTCATTCTTTGGCACAGAGCATTAATAAATTGGTTTATACAATGCGAAGTGACTGATTGAGTAATGCCAGTAGTATTGCCTACAGTGGTCTGGAAACTGCCAATGACTAAAAAGGCCAAAGTAGTGGTGACGTTTATGTGTACTGGCCAAGGTATGGTTTCTCTGTGTGGCACTCTCTAGATCCTCTTTCAACAAGCTACAAATATCTAAAATAGTTTGCTTGTTAAAACAAATATCTAATGAATACTTACGCTTCTGAAAGGTCAAAATAGTTTATTCTATACCTTTTGGGGCGATATCTCCTTAAGAACATAAGAAATTGCCATACTAGGTCAGACCAAGGGTACATCAAGCCCAGCATCCTGTTTCCAACAGTGGCCAATCCAGGCTACAAGTACCTGGCAAGTACCCAAACACTAAGTAGATCCCATGCTACTGATGCCAGTAATAGCAGTGGCTATTCTCTAAGACAACTTGATTAATCGCAGTTAATGGACTTCTCCTTCATGAACTTATTCAAAGCTTTTTTAAACCCAGCTACACTAAGGGGCAGATTTTAAAAGCCCTACACAATGGGTAAATTTCATTCAGACTGGTACACTACTAAAACAGGTGTACCTCAAGGCTCCGCACTTTCTGTCCTCCTATTCAATCTATACCTGTTACCACTATGCCGCCTTCTAACTGGTTTAAGCTTAAACTTTAAAATATATGCAGACGATATACAGTTTACAGTTCCTGTCACTGACTCCTGGTCTAAAACCTTCTCTCTATTACAACTATATCTATCAACAATAAAAATATGGTTATCCCACAACAGGTTAAAATTAAACACAAACAAAACAGAGTTAATCTATCTTTCAACAGTACCAGACTCAATTCATCAGCCACCTCAAACCTTTACTTTTGAGAGTCAACTTATCCCAATTAAATTTCATGCAAAGAATTTAGGAGTAACCATCGACTCCAGACTATCAATGACTGATAATATATCTGAAATAGTAAAAAAATCTTTTTTCAAAACATATGTTGAAAAAACTCAAGCCGCTACTACTATCAAATGACTTCCGTCTAGTTACTCAAGCTTTGATTCTTTCCACCTTAGATTACTGTAATTCATTATATCTTGGTCTACTTCAATCAACAATACAACCACTACAACTTGTACAAAATGCAACAGCCCGAATGTTATGTAATGTATCACGTAGAGACCATATCACACCTACATTACAATATTTACATTGGCTCCTGATATCGCATCGTATGATATATAAAATCTTGTCCATAATACATAACCTACTATATAATTCTAACTCCATTTGGTTATGCTCATTACTGAGAATATATAGGCCCACCAGACAGCTCCGTTCATTAGACAAATGTACTTTGGAAATTCCTTCAGTAAGATCTGTCAGCCTAGCACTAACCCGAAAACTCACTTTCTCAGTAGCCGGTCCAACATTATGGAACTCTCTCCCAGATCATATTTGATTAACAGCAAACCGTAGAGAATTAAAAAATTTACTAAAAACTCACCTCTTCACACATACATATAATCTATGTTAACGAACTATGTTCTATGAACTCCATTTCTGCTAGCACAACTTAGTACTGTAATGTTGTTGCGACCGTCGCTGCCCGACATCTCCACTCCACCCTCTTTACCTCTGTGGTGACTTCCTCCAGGTCTGAAGGATGGCTGGCTGCCGTGGCGTCTCCCTGCCGTCTCTTTCTGGCGTCCCCGGACCGACTCAATGCTGCAGATCCGCCATGTTGCCTGAAGCCTAGAGCGCGCGCGCTCCGAGTGAAGTACCAGCAAGGACGTGAACCTCAGGGGCGTCCCCCTGAGATGACGTCATCCGCTTCCAATATTTAAAGGTCTCTGATATCGCTAACAAACTGAGTTAGCAAAGGTTAGAATAGGACAAGGTTTACTCTCGTTACCCTGTCTAAGCTACTCTGCCTCCTCAGACTTACCAGAGGTACCCGCTCCTCGGGGGCCTCGCTCTCTTTTGCTTTTCAGGTTACAGACAGGAACTGCTACTCGCTCGAGGGCCCTCGTTCCTTACTATCTGCTGATTCTCTTCTGCCTGGAAGTCATCTTTATCTACATCATTGTGAGTTACCATTGCTCTTTCAGAGCTTTCCCTGGAACCAGGTACTCACTCCTCGAGGGCCTATCCTTTCCAGCTCCTGAGCTCCCTGAGACCAATATATGAGTGTTGTCATCTAAGTTCTGTTCATGAACTCTGCATACCCTGCCTACTCACTGTCTACAGTTTCTCAACAGCTCAGCCATCCAGGGATCGTTGTTCCAGTATCTGAGGGACTTCAGCCCTGCTGGGCACTTCAGCTCACTACTGCCACCTCTGGTAGTTTCAAGACCTGTTTAATAAAAGAACTAGTGTGTGTCTGTCTCCATACTCTAAGCCTAGCCAGTGGTCCCTCTCGGGATCTTTCCCCGGGGGCGTGGTCATCTGCCACCGGCCCAAGGATCCACCCACTACTATCTCCGCCTACGGAATACATCAGATTGCTACTCCTATCTGATTGCTCCTCCCATCAACATAGCGGATTATGACAAATATAATGAATGTATTTTAATTGATGAAAGTAACAATTTTGTATATGTATTATCTTGTAAACCGCCTAGATGGATAGATCCCTACCCCACTGTGCGGCATATAAAAACTTTTAAATAAATAAATACACATGTAAATCCAGGAGGATTTACGCATGTAGGGGGGGTTACGCGTGCCGGGCCTATTTTCAAAATGCCTGGCAGTGCGCATAAAGTCCTAGGATGCGTGTAAGTCCTGGGGCTTGGAAAAATGGGCGGTCCGGGGGTGGGGCCAGAGGCCTCTGCAAGGCCGCTGGGCTGGGGGATCGCACGCTAGCAGGGAGCGGCCTCGGAGGGAAAGGGGAAAGCCAGCTGGTCTCCCTGAGGGCTCAGCGCGCGCAAGGGGGTGCACTAGTGTGCACCCCCTTGCGCATGCCGACTCCTGATTTTATAACATGCGCGCGGCTGCACGTGCATGTTATAAAGTCGGGCGTACATTTGTGTGCGATGGGTAGCACGCACAAATGTAGGCCGTGCATGTACATTTTAAAATCTGCCCCTAACTGCACTAACCACATTCTCTGGCAACAAATTCTAGAGCTTAATTGTGGGTTGAGTGAAAATAATTTCTCCAATTAGTTTTAAATGTGCTACTCACTAACTTCATGGAGTGCCCCCTAGTCCTTCTATTATCCAAAAGAGTAAATAACAGATTCACATCTACTCGTTCAAGACCTCTCATGATCTTAAAGACCTCTATCATATCCCCTCTCAGCCATCTCTTCTTTAAGCTGAACAGCCCTAATCTTTTTAGCCTTTCCTCATAGGGGAGCTGTTCCATCCCCTTCTTGGTTGCTGCCTCTGTTACCAAGCCCGCCTTCCTTGCTGCCTACAGCGCCACCACCACAAAATAGAAAGCATGTTGCACCCTTGAAGTCTACAAGCCAAAGCTACTCTGCTACAGATGCTTAGGGTGCTAGCCGGAAAAAGTTCTTCATGTGTATTGAAAGGCCTGCCGCTGTAGACTCATAAATAGCTGTCCTAGCCTTAGCCTGATATACGTTGGAGTTAAGCACCACAAAAAACTGAATAGCTGATTTGTCCGGCTATATTTTAGCCACGCCTATGAAATCCCTCAAAAAGCCTTCTTTCTTATCCGGCTAAATGGCGCCACTCAGCTAAGATATTCAGATAAGTTGCGGTTGCTGAAAATGCCCAGTAGCCAGTTAAGTGATATTTATCCGGCTAAGTACTGACTTTTTCCAGCTAAGTGGCTCCTAGGTGTTTGAATATTGATCTCTATGCTTCCAGCAAGCAATGTTGGAAATGTCCTTGTATTATCTCCATTCTTATAACAAATTTTTATCCTTTAATGTAGTTGGGCATGGGAGTTTCAAAAAACATCATTAACTTAGCTTTAAATTTTAACATTTTGTAGCTAACATTGCTGACTCTGTTTTTCAAGTACCAAAAACATATAAAATCTGTTCAGATTCTAAATCACCATCCTTTAAAACCCCCCGATATACTAATTTTCCAATTTTGGAAACTTGTCTCCACCCTGAAAAGTAAAATATTGTTATTTTAGTCTTTTCCTGTTACTTTGCACCCTAATTGTCCAAGTATTCAAACTATCAGTTCCCCACTTGGGAGATTTGATACACATACACGGAAACAAACAGACACACACACTCATACTCCCACTCACCCCCAAGTCAATACTTAATGGAAGCACCTTTGGCCAGTGACATAGCAAGGGGCTCCAGTGCCTGGGGCTAATACATTTGTGTTGCCTCCCTTGTGTCCCCACTTCTAATCACCACCACCATCTTCCTTGGAGAAATGCTTATGGTCACAGAGACAGCAGACATTTCAAATAACACCCTCTTCTCACCTTCTACCTGTTTGAGGCTGAAAAAAAAATACAAAAAGAGGCCTCCTACAGCCTGGCACCTGGGGACTTTGACACCCCCCCCCCCCCGTCGCTATGCCACTGCCTTTTGCTGCAATTACAGCTGTGAGTCTGTTGGGATAGGTCTCCGTCAAGTTTGAACACCTAGATTTGTCATTATTAGACCATTTTCCTTTACAAAACTATTCAAGCTCTGTCAAGTTCCTTGGAAATTGTTACTAGACAGCAGTCTTAAAGACATGCCACAGATTTTCAATTGGATATAGACTGGGGCTCTGACTGGGCCACTCGAGGAAATGTACCTTTTTTTGTCACTTAGCCACTCCATTGTATCTTTCACTGTGTGCTTCAGGTCTTTGTCGTGCTGAAAAGAAACTTCTGTCTCAGTTTCAGCTTTCTTGCAGAGGGCAGTAGATTTTCCTCAAGAGAGTTTCTGTACTTTTCTCCATTCATTGTCCCTTCTGTCCTGATAAGTGATCCAGTCCCTGCTAATCAGAAGTATCCCAATAGCATTATGCCTCCACCACCATGGTTCACAGGAGGGGATGGTGTTCTCTGGGTGATGTGCTGTGTTGGGTTTGTGCCAAATATGATACATTGCATTCAGGCTAAAAAGTTCTAATTTACTTTTGTCTGACCACAAAACATTTTTGCCATATGGCTACAATATCCCTTTTGTGTTCTTTTGCATGTTTCAAATGGGATTCAAGGTGGGCTTTCTTGAATAATAGCTTACTTGTTGCCACTCTACCATGCAGGCCAGATTTGTGAAGTGCTTGGCATATTGTTATCACATGCACACTTTGACCAGTCTTGGCCATGGAAGCTCCTTCCAAGTTGCCATTGGCTTCTTTGTTGCCTCCCTGATCAGTCTCCTTGTTTGGTTATCCAGTTTGTAGGGATGCATTATCTAGATTTTGGTGATGCCATACACCTTCCGTTTCTTAATAAGTGTCTTGACCTTGCTCTAAGCCACATTCAAGAATTTTGCAATTCTTTTATATACATTTCCAGATCTATGGCTTTCTACAACTTTGATCCAGAGGCTTTTTGACAGCAACTTGACGCTCGTGGTTTGGTCTTAGCTTTGAAATATATTGCCTAGCAGAGATAACCAACAGGAACTACTTCATTTATCCTGTCATAATGTGAATCAGTACAATTTAACAGCGGTAGGGCCAATTCACTTGGTGTGCTTTTAAAGGTGACTGGTCACACCAAAGCTTTACGTATTTAGGATTGCTATAGAAATGCTAGGCAGGGGGATTTGAACACTTACTCAACCAAGCTATTTCATGTTTTTATTTCTACTTTATTTTCTGAGGAATTCTGGAAAACTTTTTTTTTTTTAGCCATGGTGGTATAAGATATGGGGACCCATGGAACCAAACCACTGTTTTAATGCATTTTACTTCCAGACTATAAAGCAACAAAAGTTGAATATTTTGGAAGAGGGGATAGAATTTTTATGCCACTCTGTATGTGTGTGTATGCCTTTTTTTTTTCCACAAAAAGGGAATACTGAAATTGGTTTCCATGCTCCTAGCAAGCATTGCAATGCCAAAAAATAGCAGATTTTATCCTTTGATGTCGTTAGGAATTGGGGTTTCAAAGCACATCCATTAATAACATCAAACAAATAAATAAGGAAGAAGCTACTGTACATGAGATAATGATGAGCAGCACAACTCTGCCAGTCCTTGAGAATGTTGCAACATTTTTGGGGGGTTAATTCCATATTTTGGTCCCAGACCTCCAAATATCACCCTTTTAAACACTTGGACTTGGGGAACTCAGGGCATTGCTGGCAAATTTTCATGCTTGTTCTATGGTAATATAGGCTATTAACAACTTGGTTGGCCAATAGCAGTAAAAGCGCCCCCAAAAGGGGTTATAGGTAACCCCAGAGCCAATGTACAATCAGAAAAGCAAAAGTGAGTTGACCAAGCAAATACCCTTAATGGTGCAACACAAAGGCTGATGGAATATTGATGTGCAGCCATGACCAGGATGTTGATGCTTGTAAACCAAACGTGTAATCACGGTAACTGAGGCTATGTGCGTGGTGGTGGTAGACTTTCAGCGGTCGGTATAAATATTGGCACCCTCCCCAAAAGTCTTGGGGCTACCTTGCTGTATTTGTGAAGTAGCAGCTTTTCTGTTTGAATATGATGACTCCGGTCTTGGCTGTCTTTTATACCTCTAACACCTCCAAGCTCCAGCTCCAAAGTCACAGGTTGAACTGAATATATATTTAAAAATCTTAAGAGGCTGATATTCAGGGCCATTTAGCCAGATATGTTTGGATTCATCCAGCTATATGGCGGCATCTAACTCTCTGGCTGTGGTGGGCAGGACAGAGTCATAATGGGGGGGGGGAACACTACTTAACTGGCTAATTTAGCCAGGCAAGTGGCAATATTCAGCCTTATTCAGCTAAATTACCCAGATAAGTTAGTCCTGCTATTCAGGTGGAGGTTGAAGAAGGGATATAGACCAGAACATAGTAGGGAAACCTGCCTCCTCCTTGCAACCACAGTTCAGATCCTCTCTCTCCTGTAATCTCAGATTGTATCCCCCAGATCCTAGAACCTCCCTTCCTTCTTACCTCTCCCTAGGTCCTGAAATCTACCCTCAACCTTCTCCCATTTCCCAATCCAATAACCTCCCTCTTCTTCCCTCTTCCTAGATTCTTAATCCTCCCCATCTCTCCCTCTCCTCTTCCATTCCCCAGTCCCCTCACTTTCTCCTCACCCCATCCCCGAGATCTCCTCCCTGTCTTGATACATGCGATTCCTGTTCTTCACTCGATAAAAAGAAAGTAAATTACACAGACACAAGCAAGGCTGGATAACGACTTTATTTTTGTAATGTAAAATAAAAGATGGAAATGTTTGTCCAATTTTTACACTGCTTGCCAATCTTTCTTTTGTTCTGAAAATCATAATACTGGAATCAGTTAAATATGCATAAGCAAATATTCCAGAAGCTTCCAGTTCAGTTTAGTTTTATACAAAACTGGATTTTTCTTTTTACAGTACAAACACAAGCAGAACTTTAACTCAAACTGTTAGCTACAAGGTGGATAGGCCCTGTTGTCTGAGAGAAAAGCAAAGTAGATTTTACAAAACTGTCTTTTGCTTTGCTATTTAAAGCATAGATTGGCAATCTTCCTTTCTGAGGAACTTTAAGTCGTCAGATTTTGGAAAACAAATATGCTCAGAATAAACAATAACAACTCTGAGATGATTAAAAGCAATGTGGTGCGACCATGTTATTATTGCCACAAATACAAAACATTGCAGCCATCACTCTTAAACATGTTTTACGACAAATTGAATTTCACAAGTATAATTGCATGGTTTCAATTTTCAATTTAATTTGAAAGTCTAAATACTTTGGAAAGCAATTCTACTATGCAAAGTGCCCACTTCAGGAGAGCTTGCTAGTGATTCAAACAAGAAATAATAAAAAGGCAGTAGAAGCCTCACACTATAATGATATCTATCTATCTATATCTATCTAGATTATATAAAAGACGATATGTGAATCATTAATTTTCAAAATTAATACTTTTAACGATTCATGTCAACATGTCTCCTTATTTTAAACAAGTAATGGGTATCTGATAAGCAACGGGGTTATACAACTTCAGTTCAAGACACAAGCTATAGGTCTGATTTGTCCAACTTGTAAGCATACTTTTACTTTAATTTAATCTAAATTTATATGCAATAAAAAATGGAAAGTTTTAATTACTAATATAACAGTTCACAGAGAAAAAAAAAGTGCGAAACTTGTTGGGCAGACTGGATGGGCCGTTTGGTCTTCTTCTGCCGTCATTTCTATGTTTCTATTTGTATTAGTTGAAAACAAATCATAAGAAATTGCCATGCTGGGTCAGACCAAGGGTCCATCAAGCCCAGCATCCTGTTTCCAAGAGGCCAAACAAGGCCACAAGAACCTGGCAAGTACCCAAACACCAAGAAGATCCCATGCTACTGATGCCAGTAATAGCAGAGGCCATTCCCTAAGTCAACTTGATTAATAGCAGTTAATGGACTTCTCCTCCAAGAACGTATCCAAACCTTTTTTGAACCTAGCTACACTTAACTGCACTAACCATATCCTCTGGCAACAAATTCTAGAGCTTAATTGTCGTTGAGTGAAAAAGAATTTTCTCCGATTGAGATCATTCGCCTTGGCCCCTCCAACAGTGTTGGGAGAGGTAACCAAGATGAGAGCAGTGCTGCCAGGAGGAGTTGGAACAATGCCTGTTAGGCGCGTGGAGGCGCGGTCCTATCTCAAGGGAGAATGTGAGTCCTTGGATTATGGCGCGGCTCAGGGAAGAGCCCCAAGTCATGCCGCGAGAGGTGAGTAGGTATGAGCATGGGTGGAGCAGAAGCAAAGCTGGACTGAAGCCAAGGCGAGGAATATCTGGAACAGGAACAAGACAGGCTCAGCCCTCCACTGGACCTACATGCACCAATGAGACCCAGCAACGCAATGCTGGTCTCGAGAGTAGCCCTCCGGCCACTCGACAGCCCTTCCGGACCCGCCGCTTGGGAACGACAAATGCGTGAGGCCAGATGGAGGCTGAGGGCAGGAACAAGAATACTCAGACGTAGACTTGGATACTCTGAGGACTCAGACAAGGATGCAGGATACTCGGAGGACTCAGGCAAGGATTCAGGTTGCTCGGAAGACTCAGACAAGGATTCAGGTTACTAGGAGGTCTCAGGGGAGGATTCAGGAGAAAGTACTGGGTGAGTGCTGAACACAGCGCGCCCTACACAGCCGCCTGTGACTGGTCGTGGACCATGCTGAAGCGGAGCAGGTTCTGTCAGAGTCTTAGGCATGGACAGAAGCAGGCACAAGGAACTCCGAAGACTGGGACAGGATTCAAGACTCGGGATTCAAGACTCAGGATTCTCAGAAGCAAGACATTAAAAACAGGAGCCTTCTGGAGGCTTGTGCTGCAGATGAGAAGAAGGCCTTGTACCATGACAGTGGCACGCCAGGAAGGGTGAACAGGTATGGGACCTGGGAACTGGATGATGAGCTGAAGATGAGATGGATGGAGTCAGGACAGGAACATTGGACATCAGGAATGTGGAACATGGTACCTCAGGACACAGCACATCAGGACATCAGGAGAACTGGACATCTGGAACATCAGGAACATGAAACAGGCAACGAGAGAGCTCCGATGAGGGACGAGACCAAGAACATCAAGGTGATGAAGTTCAGGAACATGAAGAACATGGAACAAAGATCCATCAAGGCTCAGGAAGACCACGGAGGACCTGGATCAGGAAGAAGACCACAGACACTGTGAAGACTGGATTCGAAGGCACTGAGGAACTGAGGCTAGGCCCTTTTATAGGGCTGGTCTGGCGAAGACTGATGACATCATTGCCGAGGGCCGCAGGGCTTTTCCCACCACTGGCCCTTTAAATGACAAAGAGAGGGCGCGCGCCTGCACCTATGAGGAAGCTGAAAGCCAGAGGACATCAGTGGCGTCCCTGCCACGTGGGAGGCCTGACAGAAGGTGGCTCCCCACCACGAAGAAGATGGACAGGCAGTGGCTGAGGCGGCTTCCCTGCCGCTCAAGCAAGGACCCGGCAGCAGCTCCAACCGCAAAGAAGGAAGGAGGCCTCGGGTGGCTCAGCCTGCCGTGAAGGACAGGAGACAGCCATGGCCTCCGGACTGCAGAGGACGGCATCAACAGCAGCTTGCTGCTGAAAAGGTAGGGGACTGCCTGCGGGTCCAGCCACAGGCAGGATCCCAACAATGCCACAGAGAGAGGCAGCAAAGTTCTTGGAGGGCAGCAGTCAAGTGCAGGAGGCTTTGAGATGGCTGATGGGACCTCACAGCAGCAGCAGTGGTCAGATCTAGCGCACCAGGGTGAGTACCAGGGAGGTTTTATCCAGTTCCCTGGAAAATCCTGCGGTATCCCTGGGTCAAGTAAGACTAGTGGGGAGACCAAGAAAATATTCCAAGACAAAGATTCTGTCTTGAGGCAACAGTGTGCAGATCCCTGATCCAGCCTGGTATTCCCTTTGAGTGACTTGAGCAATGAACTGTTTAGAACTTTTGTTTGCTGCAAGAACTTTGAATTTTTAGAAGAAAGTAGCAAGATGGACATTTCTCTTTTGTGTTGTCTTTTATTTGTCCTGTTTGTTTTGTGCTTTAATACAGGTGTGGTGAAGATACCAGCACAGTTAAAGGCAGTGCTGTTAGAGTTCCCGCTGAATGGGCTTTAAGAACTTTCAGTTATTGGGGATGATGATAAAAAAAAAAAAGGAGACACGTGATGTGGTAAGCTCAGCGGCAGCTAGGAGACTGAGCTCCGGCCTTCACCCTGGCTAAATCCGCCACCATCCTTCCTCTTCAAGACTTCTCTACGTGTTTTTGCTAGATCCGGCATCCGTATTGCCCCAGGGGTGCGGTACAAGTATTTATTTCTGCCTCATGGCGTCCCGAACGGTGCAAAAAGAAAAAACAAGACCACCAGACGCCAAAATGGCCGCCGCGCACCCTGAAGATGATGAGCAATCCGCCGACTCCTTGGAGGAGAAAATATCGCAGGCGGTAGTGGCTGCACTAGACATATGCTTGCATCAGTTATCTGAACAAATTACAGAGGTCCGTGCTTCGCTTACTGACTTTGATTCTCCGATTGAACGGGTGGAAGGACGGATCGCCCTGGTGGAAGACGACACAGGAGCTCTTGAGAGGAAAGTGGCAGCCCTAGAGAAAGCGGCACAACTCAGTGCTGAAAAGATCGACGACTTAGAGAATCGCTCTCGCCGTAATAACTTATGATTTATGGGGTTTCCGGAGGCGCTTGCAGAAGCAGACCTCCCCCATCTTCTTGAAGCGTGGTTGCTGGGCCTGGTTCTGTCGCTGGCCTCGCCCTCAGGAGGCCTGCTAGAACGTGCCCACCGTATTGGCAGAAGGCCAGACGGGGAGCAAAATCATCGTCCCAGGGTGATCATTACCCGCTTCTTGCATTTTGCCCATAAATCGCTAGTTTTACAACACTACAGAAAGCAAAGGGAATTTCTTTAGGAGAATCACAAGATATTGTTATTTCAAGATTTCTCACCAATTGTTACAGCTAAGCGCAAAGAATTCAATGGAGTTTGTACAGATCTCATCGCTAAGAAAATTAGATTCTCTCTCTTGTATCAGGCACAGCTCCGCATCTCCTATCAAGGGGCCACAAAATCTTTCCTATCTGCTGTTGAAGCCAAGGCTTACGTCAAAAATCTGCAGGCTACGGCTGCTGAAGATATATCTTGATGCTGGATCTAGTTACATGAAGGATGGTGAAATGATTTTCTTTTTGATGAGTAACCCACCCTGACCATCTCGAGCAGTTCTTAGATGTCTGATTACTCCTTTCAGACATCTCTGTTACGCCAATGTATGTACTGGTAGTGCATTGGATACGATGTAATAGCAATGCACAGACATTGTTTTGTTTATAGACAGAATTTTCGTTTAATTTCCTGTTCTTTGTTTTCTACCAGCTACGAGGATTTAGAGCTTTACTATATGCTTAAAATTTTATTTTTTTTTCAGCCAGTCGAGGGGACCAACTGGGGTGCTGGCCGAGCACACAGGTGCTATCGTGTCTCTGCCCCATTGGGTCACATATAAGTATGGGGATCAAGGGTCTTGACCCTGGCTTCCTGCTCATTGTTTTTTTCATGCAAATGTGGTTTATATGTTTTATATAAGAGTTGGAATTGCGGGGATAGGGGAAGGGATGGGGGATGGGTTAGGGAATACAGAGAATCTCAGGTTTTTGAATCATACCAGTACTAATAAGTGTTCTGTCTTCACTACCATAGTAATGACTGTTTTCGTTGGGATTGCTTCCTTTTTATTATTGGTATTTGTACAGCTACGGAGCCTTAGAAGCTTCTATCCATGGGGCTGGAAATCATTACTTGGAACGTGGCCGGGCTGGGCACACCGGTTAAAAGAGAAAAAGTGCTTGCTCATCTTCATAAACTTCATGCAAGTGTGGCATTTTTACAAGAGACCCATCTATCCTCTAATGAAGTGGTTAAGCTAAAAAAGAAATGGGTCTCGCAAGTTTTTTATGCCACTGGTAATACTAAGAGCAGAGGGGTAGCGATTCTCATAGATAAATCCGTCGCCTTCAAAACCCAACAGACTATTATGGATCCCCAGGGGAGGTATGTCATTGTCAAGGGGGACTTAATGGGGACTACTGTATTGCTCGCCTCAGTTTATGCCCCAAATACTTATGATCATGGATTTTTTAGTTTTCTATTGGCTCAATTCTCTGCTCTTGGAGTTTGTCCCATTATTTTGGGAGGGGATTTAAATTTTGTGATAGATCCTCAATTAGACCGACAACCTTCCAGGGGTGGACATCAGATCAGTGAGAAGAAAGGTCCCAATTTTTTATGTAATTATTTACAAATGTTGGATCTGTGGAGGGTGTTACACCCTGGGGAACGTGAATTTACACATCTAGCACGTGCTCATTCTACCTGAACACGTATAGATTATCTCCTAGTCTCTGAGACATTATTCCCTCGATTTTCCAGAGCTTCTATTGGGTCCATGGTGATTTCTGATCATTGCCCCTAATGGGTGAATTGGGTACCTGTGACTCTAACTTAGCAAGCCAATGGAGATTACCATCACACTTATCTCAGGATCCAGAATTTTCAAAGTTTTTACGGGGGAAGTGACAAGACTTTATGTCTTTCAATGCACAACATTCTACCCATCCAGTGTTACTCTGGGAAACCGCGAAAACAGTCATTAGGGGAGATATTATTAGCTATGCTAGTCATAAGCGTCGAAAGGCAGATGAGGCTATTCTTTCTCTAGAAAAACAATTGAGAGCTCTCAAATGGCAAATTAATTGTTTGGGGGCTGAAGACCTGATTCCTCAATATAAGGCCTCTCAAGCGGCTCTTAATAACCTTTTGCATGCACACACCCAAAAGGCTCTCAGACATAAACAATTTACTTTTTTCCAATTTGGAAATAAGGCTGGTTGCCTTCTTGCAAGTCTTTTAAAGGCACAGGAACCCTCAAAATTTATAGTGAACTTGCGCTCCCCTCATGGCAACATAAAGTCGGCTTCTGCTGATATTGCGCAGTTGTTCTCTGACTATTACCATACCTTGTATTCTGGGGATCAGGTTGTTGAGGCAGTCATAGAAGAGTTTTTACCTAATATTTCTTTACCTTCCTTGACTGAAACACAGCGAACTTCCCTGAATCGCCCTATTGAGTTGCAGGAAATCTTAGATGCTATAGGCACACTGAAGGATAATAAAGCCCCTGGGCCTGATGGGATGACAGTGACTTTTAATAAATCTTTAGCACAAGAAATTGCCCCTGCACTACAATCATTATTTGAAAATATGGCTACTCAGGGTTCGATGCCCACTACTTTAAGGTCTGCCACTATTGTGGTACTCCCCAAACCAGGTCGAGACCCATTGTTACCCTCTTCTTATTGGCCAATTTCACTTCTTAATTTGGACATCAAATTATATGCAAAAATAATAGCCACTAGGCTAAAATCCATTATGCTCTTGCTCATATCTCCGGACCAAGTTGGGTTTGTGGCTGGGAGAAGGTCAGCGGTGAATCTCCATAAGGTGCAGGCCGCCCTAGAAAATTGTGTCTCTTCTCTCATAGACCCCTTGCTTGTGACGTGTGATGCAGAGAAGGTATTTGATAGGGTGGCGTGGCCTTTTCTCAAACAGGTTCTCCTTAAAATGGGTTTTATTGGCAGAATATTTGATTATTTATTTATTTATTTATTTATTTATTTATTTAACTTTTTTTATATACCAACATTCAAGACGGTGGTCCCATCATGCTGGTTCACAAGAAACAGGGGTGCAATTATAATAAACTTTACCATTTAAACAATAGTGCAGAAAAGCAGTTACATATAACAAGGAAAACAATAACTTGGAAATAGAAGGGAAATGAGGATCAGATAGTTATATATATGTTTAAATAACATTGTAAGAGGTGGCTATTAATGCTAATACTAGTGGAGCGTGTTGAATGAAGGGAGTTAGATGGAGTTGGAGTTAGGAAAGGCCTGCATGAACAGCCACGTTTTGAGTCTTTTCTTGAATGTTGAGATGTTGGGTTCCATTCTAAGATCCGGGGGAATGGAGTTCCATAATGTTGGACCGGCTGTGGAGAATGCACGATCTCTAAGCGTGATGTGTCTGGTAGTCTTGGCTGGAGGTACTTGAAGCGATCCTTTGTAAGCATCTCTTGTCAGTCTTGTGGAATGGTGTAATCAGAGGGGGATATGGAGATCGATTGGGGCTAATTGATGGATGTTTTTGAAAATGGTGAGAATGGCCTTGTAGATTATTCTGAAGTGGATGGGCAGCCAATGGAGGTCCATCAAGATAGGTGTTATGTGTTCTCTTCTCCTAGTGTTAGTGAGTATACGGGCAGAGGCGTTTTGGACCATTTGTAATGGTTTGGTGTGTGATGAAGGGAGACCAAGCATGATGGTGTTACAATAGTCCAGCTTTGCGAAAATGATTGATTGTAGAATCGTTCTGAAGTCATGTGTGTGGAAGAGAGGTCGTATTCTTTTCAGCACTTGGAGCTTATAAAAGCAGTCTCTGGTGGTTTTGTTGATGTTAGCTTTCAGGTTCAGGTGATTGTCAATTTGAACTCCTAGATCTCTCACTTGTGTAGTGTTTGGTACGGTAGGATGGGTGTATGTGATGGAGCTGTTTTCTGGTGTGATGAGTAGAAGTTTCGTTTTTGATGAATTTAGTATCAGGTTGAGACTTGTAAGAAGTTGTTTGATATTTTGGAGGCAGGATTCCCAGTGCAACAGTGTTTTTGCGAGCGACTCTTCGATGGGGATCAGGACCTGAATATCGTCAGCGTAGAGAAAATGTTTGAGATTGAGGTCAGTGAGAAGTTTACATAAGGGTAACAGATAAATGTTAAACAAGGTAGGAGACAGGGATGAGCCCTGAGGGACTCCTACTGATGCGGGGTGTAGAGAGGATTCTTTATTATGAATCTTAACCTTATAACCTCTGTTGCTGAGGAAGGTTCTGAACCATGATAGGGCAGTGCCTGAGATACCTATGGCTGATAATTGGTTGATGAGAAGGGAGTGATTGACCGTATCAAATGCAGACGAGAGGTCGAGTAGTATCAGAAGGAAGGCTTGTCCTTTGTCTAAGCCTAGGATGATGTGGTCAGTCATAGAGATGAGGAGGGCTTCCGTGCTTAGGGTTTTACGGAATCCGTATTGTGATGGAAATAGAAGGTTGTTGTCTTCAATGTGGTTTGAGAGTCGTGAGTTTACCAATTTTTCCATTATCTTGGCTATGAATGGGAGGTTAGCTATCGGTCTAAAATTGTTAGGATCGTTTGGGTCGAGATTTAGTTTTTTGAGGAGGGGTTTGAGTGAGGCAAGTTTGAGGTTGTCCGGGTAGAATCCTTGTGTGAGGGAGCAATTTATGATGTCTGCCAGGGTTTTGGAGATGGATTCTGGAATTGCTAGTAGTAGTTTGGCTGGGATGTGATCCGAAGGATGAGAAGATGGTTTCATTTTCCTTAGAATTCCTTGGATCTCAGCGGATGAAGTTGTGTCAAGTTCTTCTAACCGAGTGTAGTTGATTGAGGGTTGAGGAGTGGTTAGTGGAACAGTGGGGTTCGTGGGGAGCTGCGATAGGAGAGTATTGATTTTGTTGTTGAAGAATAGAGCTAATTCTTCTGCTTTTGATTGAGCTTGGTCATGTGTAATCTCTGGTTGGTTTACTTGTGTGAGGTTGGCTACATAGCTGAAGAGGGCTTTGGCATCGAAAACAAGGTCGTGTATCTTCGAGGTGTAGTAGTCCCTCTTGGATCTTAGGGTGCTTGATTTGTATTGGTGCAGAGATGATTTGTAGATTGAAAGGGTGTTGGTTCCTGGGTTTTTGCGCCATTTAGCCTCATTTTGTCTTAGTTGGAGTTTGAGCTTTCTTAATTCTGCTGAGAACCATGGCTGTCTTTTGGAGGAATTCTGGTGAGGTTTTTTTGTAATAAGAGGGCATAGCTTGTTGGCTATAGTTTCGGTGATTGTGTTCCATGTTCCATGTATATTACCCTTCTTTACTCCAACCCCACAGCGAGAGTATTGGTAAATGGTCTGCTTTCTGAGGAATTTTACTTGGGACGAGGAACACGTCAAGGTTGCCCTCTTTCCCCCTTGTTATTTATCCTGACGGTAGAGCTGTTAGTAAGGGAAATACGGGATACACAATCGGTAACTGGGATTCCGGTTGGGACTCAAATCTATAAAACACTGCTCTTTGCGGATGATATACTCCTTTTATCTAACGCTCGACAAGCACTCCCTGAAGTTTTAAAAATTTTTCCTCAATACCAATCCTTATCAGGATTTAAACTAAATTTAGATAAAACTGAAGCCTTGGATTTGACAGGCATGATGGCTCTCTCTTGGCCGGCTTTTCCGGTGAAATGGGCAGGCCCTACCATTAAATATTTAGGGGTTCAGATTCACCTGAGCCCCAATAAATGGTATGTTTTAAACATCCCACCAGTTATAGGTAAAATTACTCGCACTCTGGTAAGTTGGGAATCATTACCTCTGTCTTTCCAGGGCAGAATTGCACTCATAAAGATGCTAATTGCTCCCCGCCTAATTTACTTACTCTTTATGATTCCATGCCTTCTAAGGGCTAAGGATAATCGCATACTGCAGAAGGCGATCCGAACTTTTGTGTGGAGGGTCAAAAAATCCCACTTGGCTTATGCTACGCTTACTGCCCCCAGAGTTCAAGGAGGTTTTGGCCTCCCTGACTTTATGATTTATTCCAAGGCGGCTAACCTTCGCTTTTTGGGGGATTGGCTTTTGGGTACCTCACAACATACTGATGCTCCCTTAATCCAGGCTTTGTGTGCGCCATTGGATCCATGGTATGTGTTGCATTCGCAGCCCACTGAGATAACTGGTCCGCAACTTCAGTTTGGTTTGGTTAGAACCATTCGTAAAATCTGGGTGCATATTCGACAAATATTACATCTTCCTACCCATGTGTCCACACAATATCCTCTGTCGAGTTTATTTAAAGATTCCCAACCCTTGCCAGCAAACCATAACTTCAACATCTCTGCCGGGTGGCCCTTGAAGGATTTACTGGTCCCCCACACAAGTCACTTACGTTCTTTTGATCAGTGCCAAGAGCTTTTAGGGCTGGAGCCAAGACATTTTCTATTGTATGGTAATATTCGAGCAGCCTACTCTGCCTTGTTGAAAGGGTTCACTGGCTCCACTGACTCTATCCAATTTTCAGACTTGATTAGCAGTTTTGTTGCCAAAACAGCATCTTTGTCATGTATGCACTCTTACTATTGCTGTGTACAGGTTTATTCCATATTCTCTTCTCTACTACCTAAATGGACGTGGGATTGTGGGAGGAGTTAACTGTCCGAATGCTCCAAAATGATTATGCATCTATCTCCAAAATAACTATTAATATAACTCTTCGGGAATTACAACAGTGGATATTCCACAGAACAATTATTTCTCCAGCAAGAGCTAAGACCATGGTCTCTTAATGGTGGACACTTGTCTCAAATGTGGTCAACCACAGGCATCCTTAATCCACTGTCTCTGGTCCTGTGCTGCCATTCAAGCATTCTGGGAAGACATTCATAAATATTTATTGGGAACTGACATCTCTTGGTCGTGCTCTGAACAATGTCTGGGAGATACTGAACAATGAAGTGGGAGATACCAGTATCTCAGTAGACAATGTCCTTCTCATGTCTAAGGCCTGTCTTATTGCGAAAAAGTGCATCCTGCTCCGATGGATAGAGCTCACTCCACCAACACGACGACAGTGGTCTATCCTCAAGACTGAAATGTTTCACCTGGAATATGGTTCCTTAAATGTTCGTTTCTCTCCTGGCAAACAAAGGCTTTTCTGAGACATTTGGTAGGTTTATTATGATACCATCCAATCTGCTATTCAAGCGCTTTCACCATTAACTATGAGCTAATTTAATTTGTGATTGCTACGGTTATGTTCCCTTCTCTACTGGGTGGTCTGGGTCTACTCAGGTTGAGTGTTGTGTCTGACTGTTATGATGTCATACTGTTCACAGATTTAATAAGACAATATTCTCCTATAACTTTAACTGGTTTCCGCATCTTCCTTTCGCACCCCCCAGTTTTTATGACCCTGTTTTTTGTAACTGTTATCTTCCTACTTCGTTATCCCTAATTAATTGTAAACCGGCATGATATCTCTGATGGTTGGTCTAGAAAAACCTACAGATAAATAAATAAAATCATTTGAAAATGATCTTCCTCATTGCACCATTTGTGGTCAAGACCCCCAGTTTGGAGAAGCCCTGGACTGCTGTCTGCATACACCTGCCAACCAGCCTTCCCCAGTGAGCACAGCAATGAGTTTGATGTTTACTGGTGAAATGTGGGATGTTTTCCAGAGGATGTGGATCCCAGCTGCTGTCTTTTTCTTCTCTTTGTCCCTCCTGCTCTTTTCAGAGGTTCTCCTGGGTTAGGACCATCCTGAATAAGGGATGCCGTCTTGTAACTCCACGGTGCCATTTTCTGCAGTGTTGTGTCCACCACTAGAGGGTGCTCTAATACGATGCCCTTTTGTAATATAGCCCCTATCTCGTTCTGGTCCTGGGCGGGGGGGAGGCGGGGGCACACGGAGAGGGCCGTGGACCACACAAGACCCCTGGCTGCCCGGGGGTTCCTGCACAGGGGGGAAATGTACAGTGTTTTCAAGGCCCTTAGGGTTTTTACCTTTCTGGCGCTGTTCTGCACACCAGCTCCAAGCACTCAAAAATAACCACTCGTCACACCTGTGCTGTTGTTCAAAAATAAAGTCTTCATTAAATAAACTGGAGGCAGGAAAAGTCACAGTCCAAAGCCATGGCATACCACAAGACAATGCACCAATACTGTAACACAAATCCACACTACAAAAAGAAATCTCAGTCTTTTCTCACTGGGGTTGCCACCTGGCTCCAGATTTTCAGGACAGGTTGATCCCAGTCCTGGTTTTACCCCATTGTATTCAGATTTACCTATTGCATTCCCTCAGAAAATCAGGACTCTTAAGTACCTGCGTGTAGGGGAGTAAAACCAAGACTGGATCAACCTGTCCTGAAAATCTGGAGCCAGTGGCAACCTTGCTTCTCACACTCCCTCCTGAAAGGTAGGTTCTTATGGGCTTTCCCAGTACATGTGGGGTATTGCAGATCTTTTTTCTCTTCTTTGTTCCTTTCTCTTTTTCTCTCTGGAGTCTCTGGCTGATTTGGTTTTGATCAATTTCTGACTCTGTGGACTTTCCTGAGCAGGATGCCTCTTCTCTAGCACCTCCCTGTACACTCATCCCTCAGCTCCCAAAGGGATCCCTTTCTTCTCCAGGCTCCTCGGGATCTGATGTTTTTCAGGAATATTTTGTCTTTCCGCCTTCTGGACTCCCGGGAATTCTCTCTTCCTGTAATCCGTCCTCTCAGATGAGGCCTGGCCAACCTCTCCTTAGGTCCCAGCCACCTCATCTGAGCAGGATCACTTCTCCTCTCCTGAACCTTCGCTATAAAGAGATAGGCCCACAGGCACCACTCTATGAAGAGTTGCCTCCAAACACCAGAACCCCAGATCCTGGAATCCTTTTTCCAGCCACTCCCTCCTAGAACCCTTCCCAGTGGGGAATGGTTATCCTTATCACACCAACACTACACTTGCATCACTTGAAGGCAGGGTCTAGTGAGACCGCTATCACTCTGAGGACAATCAGATTAGCTGATTCCCAGTAATCCTGTGATAATAACAGGGTTACCAGCATAATCAGCTAGGTGTCTGACATATTTTATGCAGGCAACTTTCAGTTCACGTAGAATTAGGTTATTTATACATAGCGAGTTAAATTTAAAATCAGTTAAAATTCCCACCCTTTTTTGTCCATTCTGATTTTGCCGGCTATCTTGCTGCCAGGCAGCTCAAGACAATCTACTGCCTGAGGCGAGGGATAAGATGGCACCTCCCCCCCACCCCCCTCATCCCAAAGACACAGCAGAGGTCAAATCATCGAGAAGGTCACGGTCCCCTTGGAGTCTGGCCCTTCCGGTGATTCCAAATGCTACAGAAGAAGTGGCAGACAGTGCATCACTGATGATACTTCTTTTGGAAGCTGGCAGCCCTGCTCCACTCCCAGGAACCCTACAATCTGCCTCTCACATTTCCGCAGCATTCGCCCCCTGGAGAAGTGGGAAATGGGTGAATAGTGGGGGGGGGGGGGGGGGGCAGTGTGTGGCACACTCTCACCAGGTCGGTGCAAGGATATCAAGTGCACTAGGTGAACTTTACACACTAACCCTCACCTCACACTTTTAAAAACTGTGAATTTATAATAACAGATAGTACATAAAAAAGGTTATTCATAGTCTTCAGAGGCAAAAATATCACAGCAACATGGTATATTATTTTTACATTCAGTGCATTGGTGCCAATCAGAAAATCCTGAAAAAAAAGACAGTTGGTATTAGGCCTATTGTAAAATACATTTGATGTGGGCTTAGCCCTCAGAAGGCCATGAGTAAACTGAATAACAATGATAATATAGTAAACCTATTATGATGCATTTTATGTTTACATTGTAATCTGCTTAGTACAATATATTTGCTATAAGCGGCCTAGAAATATTTTAAATAAATAAACCTCCCATACTAAAACAGCACTAAATGCCAGCACTCAAGCAGCAACACCCTTACCTTTGAAAAGACAACACCACAAATATTACGCCAGCTTTTAAAACACCAATACACTAGGGATGTGAATCGTTTTTCAACGATTAAAATTATCGTCCGATAATGTTTATATCGTCTTAAATCGTTATAGAACACGATACAATAGAAATTCTAACGATTTATCGTTAAAAATCGTTAAATCGTGTTAGTGCGCACTAACTCGAGTTAGTGCGCACTAACTCCCCGTTAGTGCGCACTAACTCGATTTAGTGCGCACTAACTGAAAATGATACAAATAAACACTTTCCAGGTCACTGAAGGTCAGTTAGGAATGAATATGTGTTCCTATTGGCTGGCTGCCTTCTTATCTATTGATATTACCAAGGTTACCACTGAGGTGATGGTTGGGGGGATGGGAAATGGAACTGGAAACTAACGAACACCAACAGAAAATGAAACAAAGTGTTCACACTTCCCAGGTCAGTAAAGGTCACTTAGGAATGAATATGTATGTATGTATTCCTATTGGCTGGCTGTGCTCTTATCTATTGATGTTACCAATATGGTTGGGGGGATGTGAAATGGAAACAGTTGGAAGCTTGACAAAAAAGTAATGTAATGATCAGCACTCACGTGACTAGAACTTGTTTGTTTATTATTTTTGTTAGCAGGCACCTGAAATGCTAGTGCATGTTGAATTTGCCAATCACTGTGCATTTTAGAAAGGTGGTCCTGGCTGGAACTGTACACAGTTCAAATATATGTAATTGATTGTTGGTAAGTGTATTTTTTAAGTAGCCACACTGGCACCAGTATGTTTACTTTTCCTCCTACTTAACTCACTAGCTCAGCTTTGTAAGAAGGGCTTCTCTGCTTGTGTGTTGTTTTTGTTTGGTGTGAGGAGAGCAGAAACATCAGATCTTTATTCAATCTACTACAGTCATCTCTTACAGTGCCCTATCCCTATTAATACCAGGAGTGTTGTGATCTTCCTGCACACAGTGCCCTAACCCTGATACCAGTCTGAGACAGCTCCCTCCCTGCATTACTAGTGAGAGGCTGGCTTCACAGACAGGGGGGAGCTGCCTGACCCTCACTCCTGACTTCCCCCATGTCCCAGCTAGTGAATGGTGTGTGGGTGAGGGGGGGGGGGGGATGGTGAAGTCTGAGACAGCTCCCTCCCTGCATTACTAGTGAGAGGCTGGCTTCACAGACAGGGGGGAGCTGCCTGACCCTCACTCCTGACTTCCCCCATGTCCCAGCTAGTGAATGGTGTGTGGGTGGGGGGGGGGGAGGATGGTGAAGTCTGAGACAGCTCCCTCCCTGCATTACTAGTGAGAGGCTGGCTTCGCAGACAGGGGGGAGCTGCCTGACCCTCACTCCTGACTTCCCCCATGTCCCAGCTAGTGAATGGTGTGTGGGGGAGGGGGGGGGGGGAGGATGGTGAAGTCTGAGACAGCTCCCTCCCTGCATTACTAGTGAGAGGCTGGCTTCACAGACAGGGGGGAGCTGCCTGACCCTCACTCCTGACTTCCCCCATGTCCCAGCTAGTGAATGGTGTGTGGGTGAGGGGGGGGGGGAGGATGGTGAAGTCTGAGACAGCTCCCTCCCTGCATTACTAGTGAGAGGCTGGCTTCACAGACAGGGGGGAGCTGCCTGACCCTCACTCCTGACTTCCCCCATGTCCCAGCTAGTGAATGGTGTGTGGGTGAGGGGGGGGGGGGGGGAGGATGGTGAAGTCTGAGACAGCTCCCTCCCTGCATTACTAGTGAGAGGCTGGCTTCACAGACAGGGGGGAGCTGCCTGACCCTCACTCCTGACTTCCCCCATGTCCCAGCTAGTGAATGGTGTGTGGGTGAGGGGGGGGGGGGAGGATGGTGAAGTCTGAGACAGATCCCTCCCTGCATTACTAGTGAGAGGCTGGCTTCACAGACAGGGGGGAGCTGCCTGACCCTCACTCCTGACTTCCCCCATGTCCCAGCTAGTGAATGGTGTGTGGGTGAGGGGGGGGGGGGAGGATGGTGAAGTCTGAGACAGCTCCCTCCCTGCATTACTAGTGAGAGGCTGGCTTCACAGACAGGGGGGAGCTGCCTGACCCTCACTCCTGACTTCCCCCATGTCCCAGCTAGTGAATGGTGTGTGGGTGAGGGGGGGGGGGGGGGAGGATGGTGAAGTCTGAGACAGCTCCCTCCCTGCATTACTAGTGAGAGGCTGGCTTCACAGACAGGGGGGAGCTGCCTGACCCTCACTCCTGACTTCCCCCATGTCCCAGCTAGTGAATGGTGTGTGGGTGAGGGGGGGGGGGGGGATGGTGAAGTCTGAGACAGCTCCCTCCCTGCATTACTAGTGAGAGGCTGGCTTCACAGACAGGGGGGAGCTGCCTGACCCTCACTCCTGACTTCCCCCATGTCCCAGCTAGTGAATGGTGTGTGGGTGAGGGGGGGGGGGGGGAGGATGGTGAAGTCTGAGACAGCTCCCTCCCTGCATTACTAGTGAGAGGCTGGCTTCACAGACAGGGGGGAGCTGCCTGTCCCTCACTCCTGACTTCCCCCATGTCCCAGCTAGTGAATGGTGTGTGGGTGAGGGGGGGGGGGGTGGATGGTGAAGTCTGAGACAGCTCCCTCCCTGCATGACTAGTGAGAGGCTGGCTTCACAGACAGGGGGGAGCTGCCTGACCCTCACTCCTGACTTCCCCCATGTCCCAGCTAGTGAATGGTGTGTGGGTGAGGGGGGGGGGAGGATGGTGAAGTCTGAGACAGCTCCCTCCCTGCATTACTAGTGAGAGGCTGGCTTCGCAGACAGGGGGGAGCTGCCTGACCCTCACTCCTGACTTCCCCCATGTCCCAGCTAGTGAATGGTGTGTGGGTGAGGGGGGGGGGGGGGAGGATGGTGAAGTCTGAGACAGCTCCCTCCCTGCATTACTAGTGAGAGGCTGGCTTCACAGACAGGGGGGAGCTGCCTGACCCTCACTCCTGACTTCCCCCATGTCCCAGCTAGTGAATGGTGTGTGGGGGAGGGGGGGGGGGAGGATGGTGAAGTCTGAGACAGCTCCCTCCCTGCATTACTAGTGAGAGGCTGGCTTCACAGACAGGGGGGAGCTGCCTGACCCTCACTCCTGACTTCCCCCATGTCCCAGCTAGTGAATGGTGTGTGGGTAAGGGGGGGGGGGGGGAGGATGGTGAAGTCTGAGACAGCTCCCTCCCTGCATTACTAGTGAGAGGCTGGCTTCACAGACAGGGGGGAGCTGCCTGACCCTCACTCCTCCGGGGTATTGTGATCTTCCTGCACACAGTGCCCTATCCCTGATACCAGGGGTGTTGTGATCTTCCTGCATGCAGTGCCCTATCCCTATTAATACCAGGAGTGTTGTGATCTTCCTGCATGCAGTGCCCTATCCCTATTAATACCAGGAGTGTTGTGATCTTCCTGCATGCAGTGCCCTATCCCTGATATCGGGATGTGTGCAAGAAGATCACAACACCCCCGGTATCAGGAATAGGGCACTGTGTGCAGGAAGATCACAACACCCCCAGTATCAGGAATAGGGCACTGTGTGCAGGAAGATCACAACACCCCTGGTATTAGGGATAGGGCACTGTGTGCAGGAAGATCACAACACTCCTGGTATTAATAGGGATAGGGCACTGTGTGCAGGAAGATCACAATACCCCTGGTATCAGGGTTAGGGCACAAGTTCTAGTCACATTGACTGATCACATTACTTGTTTTGTCAAGCTACCAACTGTTTCCATTTCCCATCCCCCATATACTGTCAGTAGGAAACTTGGTAACATGAATAAATAAGAGGGCAGCCAATAGGAATATATATTCATTCCTAAACTGACCTTAACTGACCTGAAAAGTGTCAAATTGTATCATTTTCAGTTAGTGCGCACTAACTCCCAGTTAGTGCGCACTAATCGGAAAAAACGATTTTTAACGATTTTTTAACTAAAAAATCGTGCCTAAGACGATTTTCTTGCCCTGCCACACGATTTCTATCGTTAAGACGATATGGAAAACGATTCACATCCCTACAATACACCTCCTATTAAGAATAAGCCGGGTTGCTAGATCCCTACACAGAAACTACATGCCAACAGAATACATCACTACGATCACACAGGTAGAACCCAGGTAGATCGACACCAAATATAGAATAAAATATAAACAGAAATGTGCAGATAAATACTGGACTGGAAGCTGCATGAAGCTAGATCTGTATGCAATGCAAAAATGGAAAAACAGAAACTATCATTCCTCATAAAACAATAATAAAATCAAGAAATATAACATTAATCATAATAGTAAAACTATACTAATAGAATAAATATTTCAAAATGGCTGATGAACAGGACATCAAAAAAATGTTTAAATGTTCTCAACAAACAAAATATTTCAAAACAGACACATCAAAATGCTTTCATCAGTTAAATCTAATAAGAAAAAAAATTCCCCACTCTCCATACCTGATATCTTTTGATTTCCAGTCACCCTAAATTTGTTGTGGATTGGGGGAGGGGGACCACACAAACATTCACCCCCCTCTCACTTACAGAGGCTTACTCTCCCTCCTCTCACATACACAGGCTCTCAGGCACACCACCATGAACACATGCATATGGGCTCTCTCTCTCACACATACACACAGGCTGCCTTGTGCACACACACACTCATGCACATACACAGGCTCACTGTTGCACACATTCACACTTACACAGGGTCTCATTCTCCAGCACACACATGCACATAGGCTAACTTTCTCGCACGCATACACACACACACACACACACACACACACACACACAAGCTCATACTCTCTTGCACACACTCACACTCTCAGGGCATCCCTGTCTCTTCAGGCCACATTGGGATGGGTTCTGCTGTGGTCCCATCAGGCCTCTCTTTGGGTCACGACAGGATAGGTGATGCTGGTGGTGCCCAGGGTTACCACCCAGCACATTCTTCCCAAAGGCTATCACTGCTCACTCTCCATTTTCTCTCACTAGTCATTGTCACCTCTCTCCCCCGACTAGTCTTTGTCTCACAACTGTCATCACTCCCCCCAGACCAGTCTCTTTCATCAGTCTCCCCTCCACCAGAATAGTCTCTCTCATCACTATCAACCCTCTCCCAGAATGGTATCTCTCTTGTCACTGTCACACACTCCCCCCCCCCCCCCCCCAGACCAGTATCTCTCTCTCTCTCATGAGTCACTGTCATCTCCGGAGAAGTCTCTTGTCTCTCTCCAGTCCCTCCTTTCTCTCAGCAGTCACTATGAACTCCTCCCACAACCAATTTCTTTCATTTATTGTCTTACCCCACCCACTCGAAGACCAATATCTCTGTCTCTCGCTCTCTCTCCAGGAGGGGGAGGAGCCGCTGCATATTCAATATGTTCCAGCAAGAGTATCTGGCAGTGCTGCTACTGGAATGGGGCCTGGAGTTTACCTACTCAATGCCTTCTAGGTCTTCTGCACTGCTCCTCACCCCAGAAGCCACCCTGCCCTGTCCCAGTCAAACTCCATAGTGTGTGCGACCTGCTGGGCTGCTGCTGCCTTAAAATCGTCTTTGCAGCTGTCCCATTCTACCTCGTGGACTCCTCACTGACATCCCAGACCCTTGACAGACTCAGCTTTTTTTTTTTCCCCACAGTATGAGTTCCCACCGGGTGGCTTTCCCTCCCACGGGCTGCTGAGACGAGTGGCCAAGCAGGCAGCAGCAAAGGGGACCCAGGCACCAAAGCACGAGGGAGGCAGCAGGAAATGCTGAGCCTGCACCACATGACGTGAGATGCCGGACTTTTCTTCTTCTTTTTTTTTAGATTATTAGATGTGTGTCAGTTTGTGAACACAGAAATTAGCTGAGTGTGAGGCAGTTGGTAGCTGCAGCAGGGGCAGGCAGCAATGTTCCCTCTAAGGATTGGGTTGCTATGTGCAAAATTTTTTGCTCGTGAGCAAAACCTTTTGGTTTTATTACCCTGTGAGCACTACTTTCTTTGATGCAAAAAGCCTATCAATTTTATGCTCACAGTAACCCAATCCTTAGAGGGAATATTGGAGCAGAATTCACACAAATGTTCACAAATTCACTTGCATATTCACTCTCATACTCTCTCACATATGCACGCTTATTCTCACAAATACACTCACGCTCACTCTCATGCCTCTCATTTACTCCCCAGACTCACACACACACTCATTTCTCCTCCTCTTCCACACACACACACTCATGCAATCCAGTTAACCTTTTTCCACCGACCTAACCATGACCCACTTTTTGACTGGCTAACTTTATGCACTATATATAACTACATTTAGGAGGTTAAAGGTAGCCAGTCAGAGCAAGAAAGTGTTTACAAGGCCCTCCAGGTCCATCTAGAGCCATCTTTGCCTCATTTGACCCTTGGCTTCCCCTTGCTTCTTCTTAACCAGGCATCCTTTGTGCTTACTCCAGGTTTTCTTGACTTTTGTTACTGTTTGTCACCACCTCCTCCAGGAGGGATAAGAACCACTGAAGAGAGTTTGAACAGGGAATGAATTGTTGTAAGACTGTAGCCTTATAATAATGCAGTTCCCTTCCTCCACCTCATTGGAAGCAGGCCGTTTCCACAAATGAACTGAATTGTTGCTTAGTAATGATTCCAGTTATCTGTGCAATGCCTGCTTGGATATCTTCACGTTTTAGAGAGAGAGGTTTACTATCAGACCTTTCCCCTTCATTTACTCCTACCCTTCAAACCAGTCTGGTTTTACATATTTTCTGTGTAATTTTTTTTTTTTGGCATCATTGCTTGCTTGCCAAGGTCATGAAAACCCTAGACAAAACTTTATCCACTGATAAAAGTAGTCTTTTAAAAAAGAAACTAACCTTATCATACTTGCATTTAGCAATGCTGAACAGTTCCCATGTATAACATTATACAGAGAATGTTTCTGCATGTAGAGATTTACCGTATTTCAGGTGGGCCACACATTCATTTCGTGTCACAAAGGTATTCTGGGGTCTATGCACTAAACTCAAGCAAAACAAAATGTTTTAGTGTGGATGCTAAAACATCAACTTGACAAGCAACTTGGCAGGTTTTAGTGTATCTTCTAAAATGCTAAGTTCATTGCACGCATGCAATTAGAATGTACACTAACACAAAAAATTATTGGATCTACATGCTATGTTCACGTGAGCACTAAATAGTATGTGGCCTCTACAAAAATAGCCTGCACGTACTAAACTAGGCTTGTGTCAGACATTTCAGGGCTTGGCTCTCAGGGGACATCTCAAATGGAAGGTGCATACCTAAACCCAAGAAATAATGGTGGAGCCCAGGGGCTGGACGGGAGCCAGGAGAGAGGGGTGGAGCAGGAGCACAGGAAACTGGATTACAAGGCGGGAGCACTGGAACAGGGTCAGGATCAGTGGCCAAACGAATACAGCTTCTGCAGGGCAGATGAGGAGAAGGTTGTTGGACCACATCTGGGAGTGCCTTGTATATTGGTGTCAATTTGGGGAACACCCAGTGCTGGTCCAATTGGACTGCTGGCTTCAGAGGCATCTAGCCCTCCCTAGAATACAGGGTAAAAATGTTGGGACTCCCGGGAAAGCCAGTAGCCTCTGCAGCTCAGTTGCAAATTCACAGCCTACAACTTGCAGGGCTATGGGTTCAAACCTGGTTGACTCAGCCTGATGGGTGGACTCTCGACACCCCTAAAAACATCCATGATCCTAAACCAACCTAGAAAGACAGTCCAGAACCAACATAGGGTTAGGGTGCCATGCTAGAATCAGGAACAGGGTCTGGCGCTCGAGAAGGAGCAGAAGTAGTTTCTGATGCAACTGCTGTACATAAGAACATAAGAACATAAGAAATTGCCATGCTGGGTCAGACCAAGGGTCCATCAAGCCCAGCATTCTGTTTCCAACAGAGGCCAAACCAGGCCACAAGAACCTGGCAATTACCCAAACACTAAGAAGATCCCATGCTACTGCTGTCTTTATTTCCAGGAGGTACTGGAAATAAACTCGTCTAGTTTTCAGGCTGTCTGTAATGAATATGCATGGAAGGAAATATGCATATCAGTGCACCTGGAAAAAAAACTTTTGTATTATTTTTTTTCATTTTGATTTTTGTTTATTCATTTTTCTTTTCATTTATTTATTTTGGTTTGGAATAAATATCGAAGTGAAAAGAAAACAAATAGAAAAAGCAAAGCCAAAGAAGGAAAAAGAGGCCCTTGTCCTGCCTACCCCCCATGTCATGGAATTAAAAAACCTTGAGCTTCCCTCTGGGCCGTCCCCTATCCCCCTCCCCTCCCGTCCCCGGAGTCCTCTTATGCCAGCTGTGCTGTCTCCCAAGATGTATTCTCAGTTGCTTCTGTCCTGTCTTCAGACTGGCTCTGACGGGTGCTAAGGCTGGTACCACACATGGCACTGGCCTCAGGACCGGCTGGTGCTATGTTGAAGCAAGGCAGCCGCACCTAGAGCCTAATCCTGCCCGATTGCACCTTGAGAGGTAACAAGGATGGGGCAAAAGAACTCTGGAAAGCTTGGTGGATAGGGGAAGGCCCAGGGTGGGGAACAGATGTTTTCCATTTTTTTTGGTCTGCTTTTCTCTGAAAACAAAAGGAAAGTTAAAAACCCTCTCAAGTTTATGCGTGTGTATGTACCTGTGAGAGCCTATATGTGGCACACGGGCTGTCACAGGCACACAAACATACACACAGGCTCTCACACAGCCACACACACTCAGGCTCTCACACAGCCACACACACACACACACATGCTCTCAGTCACTCACACACATACACACATGGACTCCTGTTTTCTTTGGGCCGTGGTGGGATGAGCTGAACTCCACTATGGCTTCGCGGGCCTCCTGATATCTTCCGGCCATAGTAAGATGAGCTGCATCACCAGGGCTGGTGCAAGAGTATTAGGTGCCCCAGGCAAAACGTCAGCCATGTGCGCACCCCCCCCCCCCCCCCCCCCCCCCGCCAACTCAATCCCAGAGTCTTTGCTCTTCTTCCACAGGCATCTTCACCCCACCTCATCACCCAGTCCTCTCTCTTCCCCTCTCTCAATTCCCTGCGTTACTGCTCTCCCACTCCCAATTGTCGCTCTTGTCCCCACCCCCCAATCCAAATACCTGCTCTCTCATACCCAGGCTTCTCTCCCACCTGGGGCCATTCTCTCCCTCCCTTCTGCTCTCTCCCTCAGTCCCCCCTCCCTTCAATCTGCAAATTTACACTCTCCCACGTAATCACTCAGTCCCTCTTCACTCTCTCCTCTCCAGCTATCTTTTTCCCATTTCCCCAGGTCCTGCTATCAGAGGCCCTGTTCTCCTCTTAGGGCTGCTCTCTTTCCCTCCCCACCTCTGCTCTCTGACCCAGCCTTTCTTGTTCTCTGCCCTGCAACCCCCTGATGTTTGTTTTCCAGGCAGAGAATGTACATACAGGTGCACACAGGTACTTAACTGCAGCAGGGCTTGCTTGCAATTATCCTCCATGACTCGGATTTGCAGACCTCCTGACTCTTGACGGCTCAGGGCACTGCTTCTGTCCTGTACTTGACTTCCCTCACGCTGGGTCTGCTCGGTCGGGGTGGATCCCCCCGTCCTCCTTCCCATGCACCCCCTATTCTTGCTCCTGCTCTGTTCTCCTCGAGTGTGCATGCAGCAGATAGAACGAGCTTCTCTGCTGCGCATGCGCACGTGAGGATTTCCTGGGCTCCCAATAATGACGATGCTGCTGCTGGGGGGGGAGGGGCAGGGGCCTAAGAACTGCGATCGGCTGGCCTGGCTCACTACCTGTAAATATTTGTATAGCTGCCATAGCCACTTCTCCTCACCAACATTTATTGGGCCGTGCATGAGGTGAGGAGAAGTGGCTGTGGGCAGCTATATAAATATTTACAGGTAGTGAGTTAGCCCAGTGGTTCTCAACCTTTTTTCAGCCGGGACACACCTGCCAGATGGTTCTCACATGCATGACACACTGAATATGTGACTGTCTCGGAGCAAAATGTAAATATGCATTCTGCATCCTCAGGAACCTCCTCAACCCCCAACAATGGGTGCAGAGCAGAACTAGGGCATTACCCGTACAACTCACCATACAAAAAAAGATTTTATGGTTCTGATGACATCTTAGTAAAAGAAAACCAAACTCTCTTTACTGGCAGGCACAAGAGCCTTCCTTATGAAAAGACAATAATTTACCACTAATGCATGTCTTATTGAGAAAACACAACAAATAAGATTGATACAAATGCCTACAGGCTAGTAAAATACCTCACTTTGATCACACAGAACTGACCTTCAGCAAGTACAGAAAGACCACAAATTATAAATATGGAGACAAACTGGAATGGAAAACCAAAAAAGCCACTCTGCATACAGTGCGAACCTGGAGAAATGGAAGAAATATAGCTCCTAACATAATGCACACAAACTAATCCGCACAAAGTTAAACCTGTATTACGGAACAGTAATAACCTTATCTATGAAAAGGCAACACTACAAATATTTAACCAGGCCCTAAACACTAATACACCTCCTATTAGGAAAACAGAATAAGCCAAGCTGCTGTAGATCCTCACTCAGAAATAATTGTAAAACTATACTTATAAATGTTACAAAACAGCTGATGAACAGAACAACATCCAACAATTAAAAACTCATAAAAATTATTAAAAATTGTCCAAATATCAATAAAATATTTCAAAACAGTAGACACATCACATAATACCCAATAATTAAAATGGCAGTCAATCAAGAAAAATAAACTTAAAAAGCCACCTTTACTTACCCTCTCCAGCAACTCTCCTACTCCTTTCCCTTCCAGGCCACTATCACTCACCAGAAGCAAGCTCTGTCCTCACAGTCCTCTTCCTTAGCGCCCACAACCAGTCACTCACACACAGTCTCTCTCACACAGACCAGTAACCTCCCTAACTAGTCTCTCTTCCTCACACACACACACACCAGTCACCTCCCTGTCCAGTCTCTCTTTCCCACACACACACCAGTCACCTCCCTGTCCAGTCTCTGTCTCTCTCACACACAGGGCTGGAGAGAGCAGGAATTAGGCCCGTGCCAGCTAAGAAAAGTAGGCCCCTATGTAAAGTTCTGATGTGATACTTAATAAGAGAAATCGTTTTCTAAATTTCCCAAATAATTTTTATTTATTTAAGAAGGCTTTACGAGCTTTTTGTTAGCAAATTCTTATTACAATTGAAATTTGTATTTATACATGTTAGAAATAATTATATTTAGCTTTTTTTAAAATTTTGCCCAACAAAAGTAGGCCTCTTGAACATTGTAGGCCCTAGCCAAATGGCCATGCTGGCACCCCCTCTCTCCTGGAGTGCTCACACACACACCAGTCACCTCACTGACCAGTCTCTGTCTCTCACACACTCACACCAGTCACCTCGCTGACCAGTATCTGTCTCTGTCGCACACACTAGTCATCTCTCTGACCAGTCTCTGCCTTTCACACACACACACTCACACAAGTCATCTTCCTAACCAGTCTGTCTCTCACAGAAACAAATCACCTCTGACCAGTCTCTTTCTCAATCATACCATGCTCTCACTTACATACAAGCTCTCAATCACACACAAATGCTCTTGCTCCCATTCTACCACACACACACACACACACACACACACACAAAGCTGCCACTCACGCACCCAGGCACCCATTGAACCACACACACACACACACACACACACTCACAGCTGCCACTCACGCACCCAGGCACCCATTCTACCACAGGCACACACAAAGCTGCCACTCGCACACCCATTGAAACACACACACACACACACACATACACACACAAGCTCTCACTCACACACCCAGGCACCCTTTGTACCACACACACACACACACACACACACACACACACACAAAGCTGCCACTTACGCACCCAGGCACCCATTCTACCACAGGCACACACAAAGCTGCTACTCATGCATCCATTCTACCACAGGCACACAAAGCTGCCACTTATATACACACACGCTCACATGGAGCCTCTTCTCATGGCCTCCACTTCTCAGCCTCTGCCGGCCTGGCCTACGGTGGCGGCGCGCAACGTCTCTCCGATCTTCGGCTGCTGGCAGCCCTGCAGCCTCTCCTGCTACCGCCGGTTCACGCCTCCCCCGGACAGACGGTTGGCAAACCTAGCAACAGCACGCGTGCTCACAGAGAGGGCTCTGAGTGACCCCTCTGGCACGCGTGCCATGGGTTCGCCACCACTGGCCTATAGATTAACTTCCCGGACAGCTGCAGCTGTTGCCTGAGAGAGCCTGTGACCCATTCCCTCCCTCCATGTACCCCCTCTTTTTCAACCCTCCCATGCTCCTCATGTGTTGATCTACCTTTCCTCCTCCCCTTTTGTCACTGTCCCTTCTGGGTCTGTCTCCTCTACCCACCCTCCACCTCCGTCTGCTCCACCTTCTCCTTTGTGCCTGTATCTGTCGGGGTGGGCTCACTGCAGCTCCTCTCTCAGTTCCTGGGCCTGCATGCTATGAGGAAGATGATGGGACCAAGAGGGCCATAGCTACAGCCACTGGGAACTGAGGTCTGTGCTGTGCCCCACCTCCTCTCCCTATGCTGGCCACTCACAACATGCTAGAAGAGGCAAGGGGCAGGGATACAATACAGTTGTCCTTGGACCCTGCCTTTCTCTCTCTTTAACTAAGAGGCTGTGGTAGAGAGGAGCATCCACCTTGCAAAACTGGACTTTTAGTGTCCAGCCGGTAGATCTCACCAGCCGCTACACAGCATGCCTGAAAAACTGGCTGTCCGGTCCAAAACCAGGCAGTTGGCAACCCTACCTCCATACCCACTCCCACCGTGTGGTGGAATTATGTTCGCTCTAAACATTGTGCATGGTTTTGTTGGTGGACAAGAAAGGGTGAAGTGACTTCAGGGGGAGGGAAATTACACGTGGGGGATTGCATTTTACATCCCTGCCTGTACTTATCATATGTAGGCTTCACAAAAGCAAACATCCCCCGCTTTCCTCCCACCAGACCCAGTTTTGAAAGGGAAATTCCAAGTAGTTTGCAGTCTTGTGGGTATCTCAAAATTATCTTTTATTGAGATTATAATACAGTACATAATTAAAAACAATATATATATATGTTTATTGGCTTTAATTAATGGACTTTTCCTACAATAAATTAAAGTTCAGCTACATTATAGCAGCCTGAGATGTTGAATGTTGCTTGAATTTCAAATTTTGATACAGAAAATGAGCCCCCCCCCCTAAAAAAAAAGAATAAATTCGGTTGCTGTCTGCTGCTTTTTCTGCAGAGGCTAAAATTTCTGTTGTTACATGAAAACTAAATCAACATGAAGGAAACACATTGGACTATTTTTAGAAACATATTTCTCGAGGGCAATGAAACATAATTTCTGCAAAGCTCAGTTTTCCCCCGCATCCACTCTCATGACCACCATGCGACATTAATTCTAAACAATACCATTAGATGGCGCTAAACTCCAGCTAGTGGATATCGAGGGGTCAATGGAGCCAATGCCGAAAGAAAAATGTTTCTTTTGCTTTTTTTTTTTTTTTTAAACAAACACTGTGGTTAAATATGCAGGGGCAAAGAAGTCAGACAGTAGCAATGTGGCAGAGCCTTGAAGTAGGGCACAACCCTGCCTCACTATTTCAGAAGGGAATAGAAATGTAACTTTTCCCATTATGTTTACTAAAGCTAAATGCTGCCAAAGTTGCAGCTGAGAGACAAATATGTTCAGCCAGACTCCTGCAGGTAATGCACTACATACCTTCCAATTGAATGGTGGCTGAATTATTTCCTCTTGTATTGCAGACTGGCTGGGTAATCTGAATCCATAGTATGGATGCTTGAAACATATATATAGAAACATAGAAATGACGGCAGATGAAGACCAAACAGTCCATCCAGTCCGCCCAGCAAGCTTTCACACTTTTTTTTTGTACTTTTCTGTTACTCTTGTCCCTTTAAATAACGTTTTTTGGTTCTATTTCCCTTCCACCTGTTATTGTTTGTAAGGTTTTGGGTGAACCCTTGGACACTGTGGCTGCTGACCACGCATACGGGGGGGGGGGGGGGGGGGGGGCGAAGTCCCGTGAGGGTCCACAGGTCAGGCTCAGCTTTAGGGCACACAACACATGGGCCGATACAGTAAACTCCGCGGGAGAGCGGACGAAGGCCCGCTCTCCCGGCGCACGCACCGGCCCTTTGCCGGTGCACGCGATTCTCTATTTAAATTAGGTGACGCGGTAGATCCAGGTAAAAGAAGGCGCTAGGGACACTAGCGTGTCCCTAGCGCTTCCTTTTTGACAGGAGCGGCGGCTGTCAGCGGGTTTGACAGCCGACGCTCAATTTTGCCGGTGTCAGTTCTCGAGCCTGCTGACAGCCACGGGCTCGGAAACTGGACGCCGGCAAAATCGAGCATCCGGTTTTCGGCCCGACAGCTGTGGGCCGAATTCAAAATTTTATTTTATTTTTTTTACTTTTTTTTATTTTTCGGGACCTCCGACTTAATATTGCTATGATATTAAGTCGGAGGGTGCACAGAAAAGCAGTTTTTACTGCTTTTCTGTGCATTTTCCCGGTGCCGGAAGAAATTAGTGCCGACCTTTGGGTCGGCGCTAATTTCTGAAATAAAATGTGTGGCTTGGCTGCACATTTTACTTTCTGTATCCCGCGCGCATACCTAATAGGGCCATCAACATGCATTTGCATGTTGAGGGCCCTATTAGGTGCCGCGGGTTGGACGCGCGTTTTCCTCCCCTTACTGAATAAGGGGTAAGGGAAAACGTGCATCCCAGAGCAGGCTAACAGTGCGCTCCATCGGAGCGCACTGTACTGTATCGGCCTGACAGATAGATCTTTTATTAACAGTATTGAGGAGCCACCAGAGGTGGCAGTAGTGAGCAGAGATGAAGCCCGGCTGGGCTTGTAGTACCTCAGGGCTCTGGAACAGCGATCCCACAATGGCTGTGCTGTAGTGAAGAGAAACTGAGATAGTGAGTACAAGAAGTATATGCAGGATTCTGGAATAGAGCCTCATTGGTTCACACAGTGGTTTCTCTCGGTAGGGAACACAGGAGCTGAAGTAAAGGCAGGCCCTTGAGGAGCGAGTAACTGGTTCCAGGGAACAGCTCTGAGAGAAGTAGATGGTAACTCACAGATGGTGTAGGCAGTGGTATCTTCCAGGCAGAAGTGAAGTTCAGGCAGCGAGTCCAGTAACATGGGCCTTCGAGGAACGAGTACCGGTTCCAGACAGCAACTTGAAAGAGAAGAGAGAGGCTCCCGAGGAGCGGGTACCCCAAATAGAGTAAGTCCAATAATGGAGAGGCAGAGTAGCTAGGTACGGAGAGCGAGTCCCATCCGTAAGGAGTTCTGAATGAATCCTTGTCATTGCTAACTCGATTAGCTAGCAGTAGCGTTGGCTTTTTGTATCCGGGATGCGTGACGTCATCACAGGGGAACGCCCCTGAGGTTCGCGCCAAAGAAGCTATTTGAAGCAGGGCCATGCGGCGCGAGCGCCCTAAGGCAGATGGACAGCATAGCGGGAGGCAGCGCCCAAGCCGGACCGGGGACGCCGGAGAGGACGGCAGGCAGATGCCACGGCAGACAGATGCCACGGCGGGCAAATGTCCGTCAACTGTGGGAGGAGTCGCCAGAGAGGTAAGGAGGGCAGAGTGGAGATGTCGGGCAGCGACAGTCGTAACACCACCCCCGCCATCGTAGATAGCAGTGCTGGAGCTGCATCTAAGTGAAGTATCTAGCTAATTGATTTGGGGTAGTAACTGCCGTAATAAGCAAGCTACTCCCAAGCTTGTTTACCCAGCCTGTGCAACTCAGTCCTTGTTGGTTGTTTGACTACAAATCCTCTTTTCTTCATTCCCCCTGCCATTGAAGCAGTGAGCTGCACTGGATATGTATTCTAAGTGAAGTATCAGGTTTGATTCGGGGTAGTAACCGCAGTAACAAGCAAGCTCCACCCATGCTTATTTGTTTTACCCAGACTATGTAATTCAAACCTTTTTGGTAGTTGTCTGAATATAAATCATCTTTTCTTCATTCCCCCTGCCGTTGAAGCAGAGAGCTATGCTGGATATGCATTGAAAGTGAAGTATCAGACATTTTTGGTTTGGGGTAGATAGAAGGTAGATGATAAGTTTTCCCTAAAGAAAGAGCAGATGATAAGACTCCTCCTTTTCTTCTGTCCCAATCACCCCTTTTTCACAAATAAATTCATATACTATGCAACCAGCCCCGCCACGCAATCCTTCCCGCGAAAGTGCCAAGTGAGTGGCGACTTGCTGCCCATCCATGATGCAATAGTGGACCCATGAGCCGAGATGAGTAAGACCTACCTGAGAGGAGACTTCCCAGGCTTTCATCGTTGGGGAGGCAGATCTCAGTACTCGTTCGGGCAACAATCAGCAGCGGAATCCAGTACTCAGTCCAAGGTTCGAGGCAGGCAGCAGCAGCAGAATCCGGTGACAATCCAAGGTGTGAGGCAGGCGGTAGACAAAAGAGTTCAGTAACAATCCAAGAACCAAATGGCAGATGAAATTTAATGTGGACAAGTGCAAGGTGTTGCATATAGGGGAAAATAACCCTTGCTGTAGTTACACGATGTTAGGTTCCATATTAGGAGCTACCACTCAGGAAAAAGATCTAGGCATCATAGTGGATAATACTTTAAAATTGTCAGCTCAATGTACTGCAGCAGACAAAAAGGCAAACAGAATGTAAGGAATTATTAGAAAGGGAATGGTTAATAAAACGGAAAATGTCATAATGCCTCTATTTCGCTCCATGGTGAGACCACACCTTGAATACTGTATACAATTCTGGTCACCACATCTCAAAAAAGATATAGTTGCGATGGAGAAGGTACAAAGAAGGGCAAGCAAAATGATAAAGGGGATGGAACAGCTCCCCTATGAGGAAAGTCTGAAGAGGTTAGGGCTGTTCAGCTTGGAGAAGAGATGGCTATGGGGGGATATGATAGAGGTCTTTAAGATCATGAGAAGTTTTGAACAAGTAGATGTGAATTGGTTATTTATACTTTCGAATAATCAAAGGACTAGGGGGCATTCCATGAAGTTAGCAAGTAGCACATTTAAGACTAATCGGAGAAAATTCTTTTTCACTCAACGCACAATAAAGCTCTGGAATTTGTTGCCAGAGGATGTGGTTAGTGCAGTTAGTGTAGCTGGGTTCAAAAAAGGTTTGGATAAGTTCTTGGAGGAGAAGTCCATTAACGGCTATTAATCAAGTTTACTTAGGGAATAGCCACTGCCATTAATTGCATCAGTAGCATGGGATCTTCTTAGTGTTTGGGTACTTGCCAGGTTCTTGTGGCCTGGTTTGGCCTCTGTTGGAAACACGATGCTGGGTTTGATGGATCCTTGGTCTGACCCAGCATGGCAATTTCTTATATTCTTATGTTCTAAGGAAGGCGGCAGACAGTGGAATCCGGTAACAGTCCAAGGGGTTGAGGCCAGGAGACAATCCAGAAGGAAGGGAGCAGAGCAGGAATGGAGAGGAACAGGAACCAGGACGAGGAGCAATAATGCAGCCAGCAGCTTCAGGAGACCTGTTTCAGAGGCAAGGCTAGAGAGCAGGACTAGGTTTAAATAGACCCTGCTGGATGACATCAGGGAGGAACCGCGGGAACCTTTCCCGCCACGGTTCCTTTAAGAGCCGAAGTGGGGCGCGCACGCGTGCCTAGGTCGCAGCCAGCCTGGGAGGACTGGAGGCATTGCCAACAGGCCAGGAGAATCACAGCAGCGTCTCCCTGCCACCGCAAGAGAGGACGGCTTGGCTCCAGGGTCCCACTGGGTAAGCAAGGCCAGATGAATCCCTTATCAAGGTTTTCTTTGACGTATTGAGCCATGGCTTTGGTCTCTGGCAGGGAGAGAGAATAGACCCTTCCGTGAGGTGGTGTGGTTCCTGGAATCAGATTGATGGCACAATCAAAGGGGCGGTGTTCTGGTAAGATGTCGGCTGCCTGTTTGGAAAATACATCTGCGAAAGTGGCATATTGGGGAGGTATTCCCAAGGAAGCTGTGGCTAATGAAAGCGGTGAAGGAGGCCTCACAGGGAGTATGCAGGACGACAAGCAATGAGGACCCCATCAGGATAGCTGAAGGGTCTCCCAGTCAAAACTGGGAGAGTGGATCTGTAGCCAGAGAAGCCCCAACATGATGGGATGAACTGTCCTTTCCAGGACATGAAAGGCTATTTTCTCTTCATGGAGAAGGCCGTTCCGGAGAGTCACGGGTTTTGACATGGTGGTGATCTGCTCTGGTAGGAGCTCTCCATAGATGGATGAAATGTAGAGCGGGGTATTTCTACGATGGTGAGAAGTTTAAGGTGATCCACCAGGGCCTTCATGATAAAATTCCCCCCGGCTCCAGAGTATAGGACGAGGGTGGAAAACTCACCTGCGTTGGTCATGAGGGTCACAGGTAATGTAAGCTGGGGAGCGGGAAGAGCGCAGCCCATGGCCAACCCCCTACCAACTCCTAGGCTCTGGAGTTTCCTGGCCTTCATGTGCATTGAGCTCGCAGGTGCCCTTGTCCAGCAAAATAGAAACAGAGGCCCAGAGAGCATCATCGAAGTCGCTCCTCTGACAAAAGTTGGCTCTGTCCAAGCTGCATCGATTCTTCCTGGGTTTCGATCCGGACGAGGTGACAAGTGACGGAGTGAGAGAGTGTGAGAAAGAGGGAGCCAGTTGTATCTACCGTGGGACCCGTAACTCTCGATTTCTCTGTTGGAGTCGTCTATCGATCCTCCTGGCCAGATCAATGAGAGCCTCGAGGGATTCGGGGAGTTCTCAAGCGGCCAGCTCATCCTTGATTCGTGAGGATAGTCCTTCCAAGAAAATACTTCAGAGACTATCCTCCCACCAATTTAACTCAGAAGCCATAGTCCGGAACTCTATAGCATATTCACCCAAGTTTTTGGAGCCTTGACATAGATGTAGTAAGTTCGACCCCATGGTGTCGCGTAGACTGGGTTCGTCAAAGACTAGCTTAAAGGCTTTCACGAACTGCTGTAGGTTTTGAAGCAAGGTGTCGCCTCTCTCCCAGAGTGGGGATGCCCAGGCTAGGGCCCTCCCATCAAGTAGGGAGAGTATGAAGGTTGTCTTAACAGAATCGCTGGAGAATTGTGAGGGCTGCAAGGAAAGGGCATAAAGCACTGATTCAAGAATCCCTGGCACAATTTTGGATCCCCTGCATATCTGGGAGGTGTTAGAAGATGGATCGTGGTGGCCGTTGGGGAGGTCAATGGAGGGGCGATAGTTGCATTGCTGACCAAGGCAGTAGTGGCGACCAGGCGAGCGTTGAGTCATTCCACTGAGCTGGCAAGAGCCTCCAAGAATTGCTGTTGCTGTTGGATCTTTTGTGCAAGCCCCGGAATGGCCTGGAAACCGTAGAGATCTGCCAGGTCCATGGCCTCTGCAAGCTGTTGCAATAGTGGACCCTGAGCCGAGATGAGCAAGGCCTACCTGAGAGGAGACTTCTCAGGCTCTCGTCATCAGGGAGGCAGATCTCAGTACCAGTTTGGGCAATGGTCAGCAGCGGAATCCAGTACACAGTCCAAGAGTCGAGCCAGGCAGCAAACTGCAGAGTCCAGTACTCAGTCCAAGGTTTGAGGCAGGCAGCAGACAGCAGAATCCGGTAACAATCCAAGGTCTGAGGCAGGCAGCAGACAACAGAATCCAGTGACAATCCAAGATCTGAGGCAGGTGGCAGACAGCAGAATCCAGTAACAGTCCAAGGGGTCAAGGTCAGGAAACAATCCAGAAGGAAGGGAGCAGTGCAGTATCGGAGAGGAACAGGAACCAGGACGAGGAGCAATAACGCAGCCAGCAGATTCAGGAGACCTGTTTCAGAGGCAAGGCTGGAGAACAGGAACTAGGTTTAAATAGTCCTTGCTGGATGACGTCAGGGAGGAACTGCGGGAACATTTCCCTCTGCAGTTCCTTTAAGAGCCGACGTGGGGCGCGCGTGCGCGCCTAGGTCTCAGCCAGCCTGGGAGGACTGGAGGCATTGCCGACGGGCCAGGAGAATCTCGGCGGCGTCTCCCCACCGCCGCAAGAGAAGATGGCTTGGCTCTGGGGTCCCGCTGGGTAAGCGAGGCCAGCTGTGCGTTGCCATGGCCGGCGAGAGTAACAATCCATGCGTCTCATGACAGCTCTGCTCATGGCGGCTAAGACAGGCAAAAATTACTGGACAACTCTGCTCATTCTTCCAATTAATCCATAGCTGGTAGAGATGTAGTGTGCCTAAATACTTTACAGAACTAATTCATTACATTCAGTCTTCTTTGTGCCTTAAATGGCACATAAGTAGGGCTTCTGTTTTAACCGATAAACATTAATAAAATACCCCGATGCAAAAAAATAAAATAAAATAAAAGGCATTTATTGGAAATGTTCCAGAAAAACAATGCCTCCCCTAGTACTCTCTCACCCCTTCCATTGCCTGCCTAGGATCCTCTGCTCTGTTTTAGTGCCTTTTCGGCACCGACAATTCCTCAGCTACATACGTTTTCAGTAGCAGACAGGCCTCTATTCTCCTCCTCATCCTGCCAGCTCTGCTGCACAGCTCCTCCCAACGATGAACATCTAATCCAAATTCAATTATAAAACATAAACTAAAGCAAAATAAATATATGTGTATTCCGAGATATCTGCTTCACAGTCATAGAAACTTAGAGGGGCCGATGCAATAAGTCGCGTGTTGAAAACGGGTGCTCATACTGGCGCCTGTTTTCCTAATGCGCACACAACCACATCCCTTGGGCATCCGATGCAGTATTTAAATGAAGGGCTGCGTAAAACAGGGCACGCTAATGCTCAAATGTAACAGGCGCCCACAACTGCTTCTTCTGACCGATTTTGCTGAGGTTGCTGAAGACGCACATAGCTAAGCCGCACATTGCTGCGGGCATCTAAATTATGCTTCCGGAAGAATTATTTTAAAAATCAAGCCAATATACATGTATTTGTCAACACCACAAGCAGTAAATTTAAGTGTCACAATGATACTAATTAGGAGGAACCACAGAGGACTGTATTTTTTAAATTTCTCATGAGCCTTTGACTCATGGGTTGACTTTAAGCCACTTCCGGGATTGGAGTTAAATTTGCCACGTTAAAAAGTATGCATTGGGTGCCCAGTGATTTTTGCATCGGGAGGAATAGTTAATAGCCTCATCTACATGGAATTTACATGTGATAGGCATGGTTGGCTATGCATTCGTTTGGGCACGTGTTTTGGACACGCTAAACTTATTGCATCGGGTGCTAGTCTAGCGTGTCCAAAACACGTGTTTAACCGCGTGTAAATCTGTGCGCTAGGCTGGGCTCACTTTATTGCATCGTCCCCAGAAGAAGTCCACCGGGGCTTAATTTGTAGACAAAAAGGAAGTGGAACTGTGGAGGGGGCGAGGGGGGAGATGGGCAGAGCTAGGGTCAGGTGTGATCTGTCCAAAGGGGTGGGACTAGGGCAAAGTGTGAACTCTCTTACACACATGCATACACACTCACACAAGTACTCAAATCAAAACCATATGGCTACCCTTGTGTTAGGATAAGCAGCTCCAAAAAAACCTCTCTGTTCTTCTTCTCTGCTTCCTCCAAGGGCTAGAGTGCCATACATAATCCATGCAACTACTGGCTCTGCTCTGTTTTCTTGGGAACCAGAAAAAACTATGCAGATTGCCATTCTGGTTTGTTTTGCCAGAAATTAAGCCTTTGGTAATGGACAGAAAAAGGGGGTGAATTAGCCCAAGTTTGAAAGTTGTGAGCAACAGTGCCATTCAGAGTCTGTTCTTTGCTCTGCAAGGCCCTTCCCCTTCTGTTCCCTGCAGGCTGCCTGAAGGGGAGGGGCTGGAGTGGAACACCCCTGCTGCTCTGCTCTTAAGCCTGAAATGAAGTGCCGGAACTGCGTTCCATCCCATTCCCCCACAAATTAAGCCCTGATGTCCACAGCTAAGGATCACTTGTCCTGCCACAGATCTTATTCGAGCTGGATTTTATTTCTCGCATTTTCAAATCTAAGCTCAAGACAATTTACAAATTAGGTAAACTTCGTATTTCCCTGCCCCAGAAGGCTTACAATCTAAGGGGGATCATTCACTAAGCCATGTTAGTCATTTTTATCACACAAAAATTGTGGAAATGGCCTAATATGGGATAATACGAGGTATTTCAAATACCTCGTGTATTAGAGCCGTGGCATTACATGTATTTAAATGAGCTAATTAGTATACCAATGCATGCTAACCAACTCATTAATACCCTAAGCCAAGGATTCTCAACCCAGTCCTTGTACACACGCAGCCAGTCAAGTTTTCAAGATATCCACAATGAATATGCATAAAATAGGTTTGCATACAATGGAGAAACATAGAAATGACAGCAGAAAAGGACCAAATGGTCCATCCAGTCTGTCCAGCAAGCTTATGGTAGTATTTATTGCTCCATACAAGTCACAGTCCAATTCCCCATTACCTCTTGCCATTGAAGCAGAGAGCAATGTTGGAGTTGTATCAACACTATCAAGCTTATTGGTTAAGTGTAGTAACCGCCGCATCAACAAGTTACCCCCATGCTTATTTGTTTTCCCAGACTGTACATTTCAATGTCATTGTTGGTTGCTGTCTGAATCTAATTTCCATTTTTCCTCTTTTCCCCTGCCATTGAAGCAGAGAGCAATGATGGAGTTGCATCAACACTATGAAGGCTTATTAACCAGCTTAACCTTGCTTAACCAGCAAGATACCCCCTTGCACTCTTTTCTTCATTCCCATCCTCCAGTCTTTAGGGATTCACAGTGTTTATACCATGGCCCTTTGAAATCTTTTACTGTTTTTGTCTTCTCCACCTCCTTTGGAAGGGCATTCCAGGCATCCAGCACCCTCTCCATGAAAAAAATATTTCCTGACATTGATTCTGAGTCATCCTCCCTGGAGTTTCAGTTTGTGACCCCCAGTTCTACTGATTTCTTTCCAATGGAAAAGGTTTGTTGTTGATTGTTCATCATTAAAACCTTTCAGGTATCTGAAGGTCTGTATCATATCTCCCCTGCACGTCCTCTTTTCCAGGGTATACATATTTAGGTCCTTCAACCTGTCCTCATAAGTCATTTGATGGAGACTGAGACAACCCCCCCCCACCCCCCCCCCCCCCCCCCCCCCCACCATTTTAATCACCCTTCTCTGGACCACCTCCATCCTGTCTCTGTCCCTTTTGAGATACGGTCTCCAGAACAGAACACAGTACTCCAGGATTATCACCTCCTTTTTCTTACTGGTTATTGCTCTTTCTATGCAGCCCAGCATTCTTCTGGCTTTAGCTTTCACCTTGTCACATTGCCTCGCCGTCTTCAGATTACTAGACACTATCACCCCAAGGTCTCTCTCTTGCTCCGTGCACAGCAGCCCTTCACCCTCTAATCACATACAGCTTTGGATTACCGCACCTCAGATGCATGACTCTTCACTTCTTGGCATTGAATTCCAGCTGCCATATCTTTGACCACTGTTCAAGCTTTCTTAAATCACGTCTCATTCTCTCTACTCCCTCCGCTGTGTCCACTCTGTTGCAGATCTTAGTATTGTCCGCAAATAGAAAAACTTTATCTTCTATCTCTTCCACAGCGTCTCTCACAAAGATATTGAACAGAACCGGTCCCAGCATCGATCCTTGTGGCACTCAGCTTAACATGGCTCTCTCTTCAGAGTAGGTTCCATTTACCATTGCATGCTGTCTCCTTTTGGTCAACCAGTTTATAATCCAGGCCACCACCTTGGTGCTCACTCCCAAGCTTCTCATTTTATTCCTGAGTCTTCTATGTGGGACCGTATTAAAAGCTTTACTAAAATCCAAATAAATCTCATTGAGTGCAGTTCCTTGAAGTGTATGCAAATCTATCTCATGCATATTTATTGTGGATATCCTGAAAACCTGACTGGCTGGGTGTGTCCTGAGGACTGGATTGAGAAGCCTTGCCCTAATTGATGCAAATCAAATAATGTGGCTTGCCAAAAAATGGCAAACCCCATTATTTGATGTGAAGTTAGCTACAAATCATGATTTGTAGCTAACTTCCCTTGGGAGCCTTGGGATGTTAACTAATGTCTCAAGGTTCCCGAGGCCCTGTTGAAATTAGTCAAAAACCCTGGGGGGGGGGGGGGGGGAATCTGTGTAGACCTCGTCCCACCCTCCACCCTAAACCTCCCTTTGAGGTGGCTGTTGTTCAAATAATAATAAAAAAGGTTTCAAAGTTGGCACAAACCCCACCCTCCAACCCCCTACCCATCCCTTTCAAAAATATCCATCCTCCAGAGGCCAGGACCCCTGGTGGTCTAGTGGACCCCTACTCCCCAAGCTCCACTTACTCTCCAAAGTCACCCTGGTGGTCGAGTGGGGGCCCAGAGTATCTTGTGGTGGGGCAAAGGCTGAACAATGCCATATTGAAAAATGGCCACCACTGGGCCCAAAGCCTATGGGGTATTCCGGGACTCCACTTGACCATCAGGACAACTTTGGTGAGTAAAGAGTGTCAGCGGGAGGTGTGTTCACTAGATCACTAGAAGGGAGGGGAGGGGGCAAAGGGATGGGCTGTAGTGGTCTACTAGATCACCAGGGCTATGTTTATGTGTAATCGGGGAGGCCAGGTTTGAAGATCCCAGCCTTCGGGGGCCAGATTATTTTTAAGGGGAGTGTTTAGGGGTGGAGCTTGGACCAACTTTTACATTTTCTTTATTATTTGAACAACAGCCACCTCCAAGGATGGCGGGGTGGAATGAGACTGGGGTTCTGTGCAGACCCCTGGGGTTTTGGACAACTTTTTGGGAGGGTTACTTGGGGCCATCGGCCCTTTTAAGCAGTGATGACCCCACAGTCCTGGGGCTGCCATTGCTTGTTGATATTGGGCCATTTACTGCTGTGGTATTTTTCCCCATGATATTCTATAGCAGGAAAAATACCTCAGGAGTCACAAAGAAGCAAGGTCATTTACTGCCGCTTTGTGACTCCTGCGGTATTTTTCCTGATGGCTCCAAGTAAGCCGCACTTTGCTGAAAGTAGACCGAAATCCTGGGGGAGGGTCTGCATAGATTCTCTGTCTCACCCCCACCCCCCACCCCCACCTCCCTTGGAGGTGGTTGTTGTTAAAATAATAAAACAAAGTTTCAAAGTCGGAGCAAGCTCCACCCCCAATCTCTCAGCTTAAAAAAAAACAAATTCTGATCCCCAGAGGAAAAATACTACAGCTTAGTGAATGAGCCCCTAAAGTTGTACTCGAGGCAATGGGAGAAGATGGAAAAGCAGGATTTGTACCCTGGCTCCCATGGTTTTCAGCCCATTGGGAGGAGGAGTAGCCTAGTGGTTAGAGCAGTGGGCCTTGAACCAGGAGACCAGGGTTCAAGTCCTGCTGTTGCTCCTTGTGACCTTGGGCAAGTCACTTTACCCTCCATTGCCTCAGGTACAAAACTTAGATTGTAAGCCCTCTGGGGATAGGGAAATACCTACAGTACCTGAATGTAAACCGATGTGATATCTCAGATCAAATGTTGATATATTAAATAAAAATAATAAATAAAAATAAAATTGTGCCTGTTAGCCACTTCTACAGTCTTCTCTCGCCCTTAACCTGCCATTAATGTCCCTTTGATGCCAATATCCAGTGATATGGTGCATGGAAAGGAGAAAGTTATTTGCATAACTTGTGCTGGATATTCAGCAGGATTTATGCACACAAGCCTCCCATGGAAGGTAAGACTGCAGTTTTTCTAACCAGACTTGTGCATGTAACTTTACCTGGACAGAGCTGAATATGTGTAATCACTGGAAAAAGTTGTCCTATCCCCAGAACAGCTTGGATAAGCAGATAGATTTTGTGCAGACAGATTTTACGTGCACAAAAAGCTGGTGCACATAAAATGTATGTGTTCAGTGGGAGAAAATATTCAAAACTGAGTTCTTGCATGTGTAATTCAAAAAGTTACCCTCACAAAGGCCATGAAGATTGAGCTCAAAATCTGTAGCCATCCCAAGCAGACTTGAATTCTGCCACTGTTCCTAGTCCTATCGCCTGTGCTGGAAGTCTCTGAGAAAAAGAGTATTTTCTTAGGTTCCTTTTGAGCTTCTCTTCCTTCAAGTGCATATGATGACCTCTTGGTCCTGGTCTTTCGTAGCTCTCAAAATCTAGTCCCATATTTATTTAATCCACCAGAAAAGATACTTGTTGCTTGACCCGTATTTCTACATATTCAGATGGACTAACACTGATTGTATGGAAAATGCTATCTTCTGGTGTGTTATTATTATGATTATCAGCATTTGTACAGAGTACATCTGTGTACATAGCATCTACAGTATCGTCAAGAGGGACAAGGCACACAACATAAACCAAATAAGAAGCTTTGAGTTAAGATGGCGAGGCCTTAACTGGAGATCTAAAGCAGATGGATTAATGGCATAATTATTGAATCCTGGCAATATTTGAACGTTTGTATCTGATTCCTCCGTTCCCTTTCTTCTAGAGCTGTGGTCCTTAGCCCTGTCCTAGAGGCCCACTTTTCTGGTCAGCCTTTCAGGATACCCAATATGAATATGCATGAGATAGATTTGCATGTATTGGATCTCTATGTATGGTTTATAGGGCAGGGCATGCATCATTTTTGTTGCCCTTCTTTGAATTCCTTTTGCTTTATCAATGTTTATTTGAAGATGCGAGCTCCACACACAGTGGAGGGTCACCAGACCCTCACACAGGTCTGGTGACCCTCCACACACAGTGGAGGGTCACCAGACCTGTACAGAGTTGCTTTCCTTTTTTTATTAGTGGTACCTCTCATTTCCAACTGCTTTGGCATCATTAGGGATGATGGCCTTACGATCTTTTTCTTGTTTGATGATTGTACCTTAAATATGTGATTTTGTGTTTTTCTTAGGGAGGGAGGGGGGATTAATGTACATTCACCATATGTTAAGACGGTTTTTAAAACGAGTGAGCGTGTGCCCATACATGCACGTACTGGTGCACGAGTGAAAATACTCTGGAACTTTTAATCATGCGCGCATTTGTGCGTGTATGTTGTTAAATACACGTAAGTATGCTCCTAAGTTTAAAAAGTTACTCGAGCACAGCTAGTGCGCATGTGTCTTCCAAAGGACTTTGTCGACTTATATGTGCGCATGTCAGCGGATTTTAAAACTTGCTCTCACGAGGCACATTCCCAGTTTTCCAATTATTTCACCAGTTTGTCCAGTTAATATTGAGTTCTTTCAGACCCCTCTGGTTCTTCATCTACATAAGAACATAAGAAATTGCCATGCTGGGTCAGACCAAGGGTCCATCAAGCCCAGCATCCTGTTTCCAACAGAGGCCAAACCAGGCCACCTGGCAATTACCCAAACACTAAGAAGATCCCATGCTACTGATGCAATTAATGGCAGTGGCTATTCCCTAAGTAAACTTGATTAATAGCCGTTAATGGACCTCCTCCAAGAACTTATCCAAACCTTTTTTGAACCCAGCTACACTAACTGCATAAACCACATCCTCTGGCAACAAATTCCAGAGCTTTATTGCGCGGTGAGTGAAAAAGAATTTTCTCCGATTAGTCTTAAATGTGCTACTTGCTAACTTCATGGAATGCCCCCTAGTCCTTCTATTATTTGAAAGTGTAAATAACCGAGTCACATCTACTTGTTCAAGACCTTTCATGATCTTAAAGACCTCTATCATATCCCCCCTCAGCCCTCTCTGAGAAGGTCTCCACCATCAGAGACTGGCCACGACCAGTTGGAATTAAAGCTCTCTAGCGCTTCCTTGGATTTGCAAACTCTTACCGCCACTTAATTCCTCACTATTCCAAAATGGTAGCCCCTCTCACTGCACTAACCAAGAAGGGTGCCAACGCCAAGGAATGGCCACCCGAGGCCCTCCAGGCCTTTGAAGACTTAAAGCAAGCCTTTCTTCTCGATGGCTGTTTGCGCCACCCAGATCCCACACCACTCAGTTGACCCAGACCTCTCACCCTATTCTATAAGCCCTAAAACTCAAGATCTACAGACTTGCTCCTCATCAGGAGCAGCAGTAAAGTTATAACGATATCTAGCATACATGAGCTGCAGTTTTCATTTTTAAAATATAGAAGTGCGCGCACAAGTCTTGGTCCTGCCACTGAAGTGTGCATGCCCCACCCATGCTGCACCTCTTTTCCAGCCACTTATTCCTCACACGCGCACGTGTACATATGCACGTACTTTGCGGCTTTTTAAAATCAGCGTTGCTTGCACCTGGCCCACAGATGCGTGTAGGTGGGTGTTTTTGTGCGAGCAACGCTTTTATAATCTACCTGTTAAGTTTTCAAAATTGGAGGAATGGTCATTTTTCATCTTATCTATTCTGCTCTAATATCTACTTTGTTGCAGATTCATCTATAGAGAGGTACACGTTCCCTTCTAACCCTTCTGAATGTCAGTTATAAAGACCTTGAAGAGGACTGGACCTAGCGCTGACCCTTGGCTGTTGCATACTGCCGGTCACTTTCACTTCACCAGTCAGACACAAGTCCAAACAATTCTGTCATAGGTAAATGGCTACTTTTAAGAAAGCATTATCAATCAACATGCAATAGTTCAGACTTAATTTTGACTCAATATAGTCATTTATAGTAAGACAATATCGTTATTGATAATATATACAGCATAGTATTTTTCAGCAGTTAACGTACAGGATTAAGGCATTTGCACTCTCTTACTCTGCCTGTAAATATGCAGAAACTGTTCTGGAATATCTAATTCAATTAGCACACACGTTTTTAAACATAATTTATTTCAAAGTAACTGGTAGATCCTGTTATGATGTTGGACATTTACTCTCAGTCCAGCAGCAAGAGAACAGTCAGGACCTTGCAGAATAAACATTCATGCTGTTTGGAGGACTTGCCAGCAGAGGATGCTGTTGGGTAGATATTTCTAGAACCCTGTAAAAGAAAAAGAAAGCACAGTACCACAGAATTATTTGCTGAACACTCCTATATTATTAGGCTATCATACATAAAAATTTAACTTGGAACTTGCAGTGAGAGACTAGGTAGGCTTTGCCTGCCATCATAGTCTATACCAGAGTGGTTAGAGCCGCAGACTGGGAAACCAGGGTTGAAATCCTGCTTCTCTAATCTATGCCTGTGATCTTGGGCAAGTCACTTTCTATTCCTTCAGGTACTGATGTAGATTATAAATCCTCTTTGGGGCAGGGACCTACCTACTGTACCTAGTTGTAACTTGCCTTGAGCAAGGGCTTGGAAAGGTGAATTAAATCCAGAATCCACTATGAGAAAACAGAAAATATGAGAACCGAGAAGATGGCCTGCCAGAGTGCTATGTCCCTGTCTTTTCTTCATGGCTTTCAGTGCTAATTAGGCTCTAGTTCAAAAGCAATTCTGACTGGTCATCAGAGGCATTCCGGAGAGAGATTGTTGTGGGAGCGCTAGGAAGTGATCCCGCTTCCAGGGAGAGTGGTGTGCCCTTGGACCACGACGTGACTACAGAGAGGAGCTCCGTAGAAGTGCTGAGGCAGGTGAGGCGTATCCCAGTATAGGCGGACAGGCAGCAGACCAGGGACTCGGACCTTTGCCATACCAGATGCATCAGTAGAGACCCAACAACGCAACGCTGGTCTCTGGGGTAGCCCTCCGGCCACTCGATAGCACTTTCGGACCTGCCGTATGGGAACGGCAAATGTGCCAGGACGGACAGAGGTCGAGGGCAGATGATGGAACTGGAACAAGACAAGACTTGAAGACTGAAGACGATCAGACGCGACTTGAAGATGAGGATCAGACGAGGACTTGAAGACAAGGTCAGATGATACTGGATAAGGATGAGACAAGGCTGAAGAGAAGAACATCAAGGATATTGATGAAGACACTTGCTGAGTAAAAAGATGATAGAAGAGTTAAAACTCAGTATGAAGGTATCCGGCCATGACTCGTAGCAGCATCCATCCTGAACTGAGGTTCGGGGACCAGGCGTGATCGACGCACCTGACAGGTCAATTGAAGGAAGACGAAACTTCCGACCTGGCATGGAAGACGCATACAAAGGTCATCCGAAGTTGAACTAAGGCGGCTCACTAGGAGGTAAAATCCGGAACCAGGATATCTGAGAGGAAGGCTAGCCTGACGAGGGTGCCAAAGAGTCAGAAGGCTTCCTTGACGAAGGAGCCCAAAGGTTCCGAACGCTTGACAGCAAAAAGGATTGAAGTCGAGGACGTCAAAAGGATTCTGAAGATGAAGACATCTTGACACGAAGAAGTGTGGCATGTCAGGACATCTGGACTTCAACCCCCAGGACACTCGGTCAAGAGCATCAAGGAGGTTTCAAGTGAATTGTAGAGCGAGACATCTGAGATATCTGGACCTTGGACCCCCAGGCCACTCAACCAAGAGTAGCGAGGAGGCTCCGAGAGGCAGAGTAACAGGATGACGGACTTCAGGAAGGAGAGGACATCAGAAGATGAGGACTTTAGGAAGATCTGAAGGTGAAGACATCAGGAGGGTCGGACGACGAAGACATCTGAAGACAAGAACTTAGGATCCGGTGAGAGACCAAACATGGAACAAAGATGAGACGAAGGATCAGGAACCACAAAGGAAGACAAAGGAATCCCCATGAAGAACAGAGTGCCTTGAAGAAGTGGAGCTGGACATCAGGAACTCCTGGACCGAAGAGCTGGAACGGAGGATCCAAGAGCAGTCCGACTCCATGACTGACTCCTTGCGAAGGTGACGAGGAACTGAAGGCTGAGCCCTTTTGTAGGGCTGAAGAGGAACACCCAGGATGATGACATAAGGAGGAGCCAGGAGGACTAGCCCTTTAAATCCTGAAGAGAGGCGCAGTCCCGCGCCTAAGGAGGCAGGACCAGGGACAGCAGCCATACTGTGCAGGAGAATCAGGCCCGAGGTGTCTCTTGCCTCAGAGGAACGCTGACGTCGGCGGCTCCCAGCCACGAAGCGGAAAGGAGCAGGAACGGCACCCCACCGCACAGGGCTCAGCGCCGGCAGCCCCCTGGCCACATGGAAGCACAGCAGCAAAGCCTGCCGTGCTCAAGATGAACAAGGACGGCCTCTGGGCCATGGAGAAGTAGCAACTGCGGCCTCCTGGCCTCATGGAAAGAGGCGGGGGGCGGCAGGCCTGCCACTGAACAAGGCAGTGAGCAGTGGCGGCCTTCAGGCCACATGAAGGCAGGACAGTGGCGTTGGGGAGCTGGCTGGCAGAAGATGAGAGGCTGCTTGTGGGCTTGTCCCACAAGCAGAATAGTAACAGAGATGACACTGAAATAAAGCAGACCATAGTCTCAATTTACTTCTCTCTCTTCACTGGTTTAAATCAGTTGACTCTATTGGGCACATATCGCTTGCATGGTATGCACAGTAAAAGTCAGCTTCTGGTTGTCACTGCTGCAGAGCCAGAGACCCTGGGGCAGTATTTCCTTTTACCCCTGAGCTCCAGAAAAAAGTTGAGCAGGGTTATCGTTTCCTGTTCTTGCTCGGTAAGGGTCATCTTTGCTCTTAGAGCTGAACGAGAACACACCTTTGGCTTCCAAACCAAAGAGGAGTGAGCAGGAGAAGGAATGAGGAAAGCCAAGCTGGAGAGACATGCTACAATCCTGAGGAAACGGCTGGGAGAATGACAGAGAGTAAAAACCTGGCTTCAAGAGCACCAGAGGCTCCCATGCCAGCTGGCATTTGCCATTTCTTCTATTTATTTAACGACAAGTAGCTTTTCCCACTTTGTAACCACGGGATGATTTCTCAGGCTTTGGAATAAATTCCAGTCTACTAACATGGAAGAAAAGCCAGAAGATGGGCACTCGCCTCCCTCTCCCCATACACTGTTAACCAGTTTTAATTTTAGGTCTTTTACGTCTTAGAATTAATGGTGTGGTTACAACTGGCATTCTCCCTCTATCATGTGGTCGTGTGAGGACATTCTGTCAACCCTCCCCCATTCCCTCCCAGACAAGTCCCTGCAGAAAGAGAGGGACAGGAAAAGAAACTGAATGGCTTTCAGCTGGACTCGATACTTTCACAGTGCACGAGGAAGGGGCCCTGTCACCCTGCGCACCTCTGATGCTCTGCCGTCCCAAGACGTTACACCTGCAGAGCGTTGAATGTTAGTCCCTATAATACAGGAAAGAGTCTGCCCACAATCCAGGTGTCTTCTGATGGCCTGAGACTGAATAGAAACGATACAATAAAATCAGAAGATAGCCAGTTCTGACAAGGCTGTGTGAGGGGGGTGAGGGAGGAGAAGTTTGGATTGTGATCTAAGATGGCTACTTTCCTTCTTGCTCATTTCTGCCATAAAATTATAAGATAACTGAAATGCTGCTGCTTTAATGCTGTATGATTCAGTGCAGGCTGCTGCTAAGTGCCCTCTATCTGTAGCATCCTGTGGATTTGCTAGGGTTTGTGGTGGCGATCTGTGGTTTTTGTCCAAGGAAGTCCTGTGCAGCGCCGGCAGACTGCGGAGGCCCCTCTCCCCATCCTTCACCCGGATAATGCAGGGATTGGCATGGATTGCCAGTACGTGTTCATTGGTGGACTGGATGTATACACACAGTTCTGCAAAACAGCACCGCTGGTTTCTTCACATTAGGCATGTCAACAAAGAAACAAGAATTGTAAGGTGATACTTTTTCTTGCCTAGTTAATACTACCTTTCTCAGGTCAGAGGTCAGAGTGAAAAATGACATTGTCAGAAAATACAAGTGGATCACAGATTACGTTACAAGGACTGTGTGACGAAGAAAGAGGCCGTTAAACCTGGACTGATGTGCTAAGTGATAAGAAGGTGACAGAGAGGCTGTAGGATTATTTCTGGCAGTTAGTTAAACAATACTCAAGTCTCTGTAAGTCCTTTTAATTACTTCTGAAGTGTTTGATCATTTTAAATGTCTTGGGTCCTTGGATTGTTCTCAATGGACCATTTGGAATCCTGATCATCAGATAATTGATGCAGTGGTCTGCACCAATTAAAATGTTTTCCCCACCAAAGTATTGCTTGATCTTCTGAATGATGCATAATTTTGTTTCCTTAAGTTTATTCTTGACTTCATCTTCTGACCTGCTTCACCAATGTAGCATCCCTGTCACGTTTTCTGTATCAAATAATATATACTTCATTAGGGGAGGATGATGAATGGCAACCTCCTATTCTGAATGTTTTTCTTTCCTAAGTGAATAACTGTTGTGTCCTGTGCTATTTGCTGGCACAGTTTGCAGGGTTAGAAGTTTGCTTCCTATTAGTTTTTGCTTCGGATTAGTTGATTTCTGGAAGGCTAGTTAGTACTTGCGGAGCAGGAAATATTTCTTTCAGTGATCCATTCTGCAAGAGTAGTGGCTCTAGGATCTTTTATGATTTTTCTCGCTTTTTCCACGTTACTACAAAAGGTATTTGCTCTGTAGTTTTCCTTTCCTTGTATTACAATAGGTTTTTCCTGGGTGGTTTTAAGTGAAGATGCAGTCTTCCTAGAGATGATTTTAGGGTTGCAAGCTTTCTTTTTGAAGGTTTCAGTAAGGACTTTGAGGTGTTTGTTCCTGACTTTTGGGTCAGAGCATAAAATAGTGATACCTCGTGACTTGGCTGAATGTAATGGACCTCTTTCTGCCTGAAGTGTGGAAGGTAGCTGCATCTGTCAGTCAATCTTCTGTATACAGGTGTTTGTAGACAGCCATTGTTGACCAAGACTATGATATCCAAAAAGTTGACTCTTTCTGTGAAGTAGTCCATTTTGAATCTGATTGAAGGATGGAATGTATTAAAAGTGTTGTGAAATTGTTTGAAAGTCTCTTCTCCCTGACATCCATTTAAAAATATTTCTTCCAGTTTTGCCATGAAAAAGGTTAGCATATTACAGTGCCATCCTGGCACTGACTACTTTATTCATATTAGGCCTAACTGGATTGAGTTGTACGTTTTTACAGCTTTTAAAACCCTTCAACTTTATCTACTTTATTCAATAAAGATTTTCTGTATGGCCACAGCATGGGAAAAAAGTTGTTGGAATAAAGACCCTTGTGTATCCTGTTGTTCATCATCTTTGCCCCTAATCATATCACTTCTTTTATAACCAGTTTATTTTACATTCTGCTCTATTTCTAGCACATGCAGACTTTCTGTCAACACCTAAGTTTGCTATAAACTCAGTGCATACTGAACCCATAGATCAAAGATATCTTGCTTTCTTATGCAGATTTCTTCTTCTCTCATCTATCTGCTTGCCATTCTTTTCTTCCCTATTTTCCCCTTTGTATGCTTCCTGCATGCACTCTCATTAACATATTCAGCTACATCTGAAAAATGTAGATTATGCACAAAAAGTGGTTTTTGAACATAAAATCTGCCTTCTCTGTAATCGCTGCAGTGACATATGAAGAAAAGATCTGTGCAGTCTTGAGAGATAATGTACATATTTGTATATGCTCTCTCTCTCTCTATATATATATATAGATAGATAGATAGATAGATATTGCTCTAATAAAAGACATCACAACCTCTAAATTATACAGTTTTTCATCATGGGGCCAATACGGCATCATTTTATTATATATACATATATAATATATATATATATATCTAGGAAATTCTGTTGTGTTGTAATACTCAATAGGAATCAAGGGCGACATGAACACTGAACAAAAAGAACCTTGTTAGCATAGAACAGATAGGGAGCAGAATTTCTCTGCATTCACGGGAACAAAGGGGAAATGCAAAACCACAAAATAATTGCAATGGCTAAAGAAAAGGTAATGGAAAACATGTAATTAGAAAATAATCTCCTGTACAAAGTAATGCCTTATAATCCAAGGGTTAATGCTGCAGTGTGAGTACTGGATCCCCTTGGTAAAAGCTGCACCCGAAACTGCCACATTTAAAATGCCGACCTTCCTCTCCCTTCCCTTGTCCCTAGTGGTTAGAGCAGTGGCAATGACAGCGAGCTGGCGGTGTGGGGACATGGCACCTCCAGGGTCTTCCTGTTGGCTTTTCCTCCCCCTCCTATGTTTCCTAATTACACAGGAAGTCCGTGCTATGGAGGGACAAGGAGAACATATTTCCTATGCCCCCACCCTGCTGACCTGCCCACTATTCTATGCAAAGTACTGTGCCCCCAGAAACTGAGAATCTCAGGAGGAAGGACAGAGACGGAGAGGAACCTAGGGAGATATGGGAGAGGTGGAAAAGAAGTGAGAAATAATTACTTAACAATTAGCATTTTTATAACGCTAACACTAGAAAGGAAGTCAAGGGCAGGGGGAGATGAAGAAAATTCTTGCAGGGAAGAAAGAGAAGGAACAGACCCTTGAAGGGTGAGGAGAAGATAGGAAAAAACTTAATCTCAAAGGGAATGTTGCACTGCGATGGAAGGGAGCGCTAGGGGGGGCTCCCCATAGCGGGACGAGTGGTGTGCGCCCTTGCGGTGAGACGAAGCCTTGTCTGGGAATGGAGCTTGGATCACAGGAGACAATGAGGCAAGCAAGGTCCCTCAGGCATCCTACACAGCCCGTGGGCTGGTCACGAGCCACACTGTCCTCTATGCGCCCTACATAGCCAGACGGCTGGTCGCGGACCACGAGAGGAGCAGGGCAAGCTCTGGACAACACAGGCCAGGCATGAGGTGTACCCCATGGATCCTCTGGAGTCGGAACAGGAACAGTCTCTTAATTAAAACATGGAACTTGGGATCCAGAACTCGGGCTTCAAAATCAAGGAACCTCCGGATGCATGGGTTGCTCAGGACCTGGAACATAAGGACTCAGACATCAGGACTCGGACATCATGACTATCACAGGAATGAAGATGCCGGGCAAGAGCAGGATGCAGCGAACTCCAATGGAAGAGAAGCTCCCAGGAAGACAGGCTCCTTGCCAAGATGAGGAGTGAATGAGTGAGGAGCCCTTTTATAGGGCTGGACTAGGAGACGCCCAGGGAGGAGTCCACAGGTGGGACCAGGAGGAACTCTCCCTCCTGGCCCTTTAAATCCGGAAGAGAGATGCGGCCCCGCACCTAAGAACAGGAAGCTGAGAGAAGTGCAGGACGATGGAGAGCGGCCCTATGAGATGCTGAGAAGGAGGAGGAGCAGGGCCAGGCCCCGACGTGGAGTAGCAGCATCCTGCCGCTCGAGAGGTGAGCAGAGGGCGGCTCCTGCCATGGAGGCAAGGTCAGAGACTGCAGCCTCTGGCCGGTGAACGGAGCTGACGTTGGCGGCGACTCCAGCTGCATTGAAGATCGTTGGCGGCCTCCTGCCACGAAGGTGGGAGAGCCGTTGCGGCCTCTGGGCCGCGGAATGGAGGAGGAATGTTGGAGGCTCTGAGCCGTGAAGGTAAGCGCCTGCAGGCGGCTAGGCCCGCAAGCAGGCGCACAACAGAGAAGGGAGATGGAGATGGGTTTAAGGAGGATGGGAGATACAAAGACAACTGAAGGAAAGTAGGAGTCAGAGAAGAGCGGAATATTTCTACAGAGTTATATAGTACAGCTACACACCATGGAGCTTACGATTTAATCAAGACACAAACTCAAGACAAGCAAGAGACATCAAGAAATTATAGAAAACATTGTCAAAATCAACAAGGATACAATCAGAGAGAGCCAGGGTTTAAGATTCGAAGGCAGCCTCTAAAAGATGGGTTTTTAAATGAGATTTGAATCTGGCCAGAGGGGGAGCATGACACACCAGCTCAGGAGGCTGTTCCAGCCATATGGAGAAGCAAGATGGGAACTGCAAACTTGGGATTTGATGATGGAAGAGAAAGGGCTAGATACAGGTGACTGAAATAATGAGCAGGTTGCAATCGTTTTTAAGTGGAAGAGAGAGTGGAAGAGAGAGAGTGGATAAGGGTTTTGTTAGGATGTTCAGAAAGGCAGGAACAGATTTTGAAGAGGTGGCGTTAAAGGTGGTGTTTATTGCATACAGACACTGTGTTGGTTAAGAAGCAGTTGTTCGAAACAGTGTCAGGCCTTTTGGTTCCTCTCAGTGCTGGTTCACCAAAGTTCACCAAAGTGACATTTACCATCATCAAAGAAGCTCCACAGCACTTCAAAAAGATAAAATGTTTATTTGCATTTCAAAAAATGTATGCTCATGGCAGACCAATGATTATACTCAGACGCTCACTTTGAATGTCGATTTTCTTGTGACATGTTGAATGGTCAGTGTCCTACTAAAAAGTATTATTCAGCAGTTATTAGAGTGGATTTCTATTTGTCAGTATATGCACTTTCTACTCTAGAGGTTTCACCTTGTCTAATGAGTTCTACCAATAACAGGCTAAGGTTTAGAATATTCACAACCAAATGCAAATTTAGAATAAGACCACTCCACTCAATAAGTACAATAAAGTATAAATAGGGACCTTCATTTTCATTTTGTATTTTATTTTTCCTGGGGATTTGTTAGTATTTTTCCATAACAAACACAAATGGGAGAGAAAATCATGGAAAAAGAATGACTCATTTTTTCCCCACTCATTTTTCTTCTAGTTTTTCTTCTGTACAGAGCCGAAGCCAGGCTATTTGGCACCTACGGCCAAGGAAAACGGTGCGCCCTCACCCTGAATACCATATGCAACACCACAAGTGGGAAATCTCTGCTAATTGTAGGGGGCTTTGATTTTTATTTGGACCCAGCAGTTTCCTCCTGCTCCTTTGGGCTTCCAGCTCAGTATTGCCAATACAGAGATCCTGGCGCCATGAGCCTTCGTTCACAAATACTGAGGATCTTTTCTTTCCTTTATTTTACATCCTCTCCCAACTTATTTACTGCCATCAGTCCTGGTCTGGGGGGGCCCCCCAATCCAACCACCAGGTGTCAGCCTCTTCTCAGTCATGCCTTCCCCACACACATTGGAAGTGTATGACTGAGAACCTGTATGTGTAAGTTTGTGATTGAAAACCTGTTTGTGTGAAAGAGTATGTGTGTGTGATTGAGATCCTTTGTGTGTGTGAGAGATCATGTGTATGTATGTTTAAGAGACTGTGGGGTAGATTTTATAAATTTGCGCACACGCGTACTATTGTTCGCGCACCAGGCGCGAACAAGAGTACGCGGGATTTCAATAGATACGCGCGTAGCCATTAAAATCCGGGGTCAGCGTGCGCAAGGCTGCCCAAAATCGGCAGCCTGCGTGCGCCGAGCTGCACAGCCTGCCTCCGTTCCCTCTGAGGCCGCTCCGAAATTGGAGCGGCCTCGGAGGGAACTTTCCTTCTACCCCCCCACACCTTCCCTTCCCTTCTCCTACCTAACTCATGCCCCCAGCCCTATCTAACCCCCCTACCTTTGTTGAACAAGTTACGCCTGCTCGAGGCAGGCGTAACTTTACACACGCTGGGCCGGCTGTCGCGCGCCATGTTCCGGTCCAGGGGCTGGTCCAGAGGCCACGGCCACGCCCCGGAATGCCAGAACCACACCCGCGGCCCCGCCCCCGGATGATGCACCGGCCGCATCACGCCCCCGATGACGTGCCAGTCGCGACACGCCCCCGACACGCCTCCCCCAGGAAACCCCAGGAACTTACGCACGTCCCGGGGCTTTGCGTGTGCCGGAAGCCTATGCAAGATAGGCTCGGCGTGCACAGGGGGGGGTTGGGGTGGGTTTTCGGGGGTTACTTGCATAACGTACGCATGTAACCCTCTGAAAATCTACCCCAGTGTGTATAAGTAAAAGGGAGACCATATGTGCCTGTGTGATTGAGAACTGGTTTAGGTGAGGGAGCAGGTGAGTATGTGATTAAGAACCTGTGTGTATCAGTAAGAGAGAGAGCACGTGTGTCTGTGTGTGATTGAGGGAGTATGTGATTGAGAACCTGTGTGTAAATGAGAGAAAGAGAGAGTGCATGTGTGTAAGAATGTGAATGAGAGTCTGTGTATGAGAGAAAAAGACAGCATGTATGTGTGCGATTCAAAGCCTGTATGTGTAAGCGTGAAAAGACAGACAGCATGTGTGTAAATGTCAAATTAAGAGCCTATATAAGTGAGAGAGAACAAGCATGTGTATCTGTGAGTGAGTGAGAGCCATGAGAGAGAGAGAGGAGAAAGTTGCAAGCAAACTATCCCTCCTCCTGCTAATTCAAAACAAACTCAGGGCACCTGGATATCAAATGTTCTCAGGTATACAGAGCAAAACATTTTTTGTATCCTTATTTTTCATAATTGGGCCTTTGTGTCTGCTATTTTGAAATATTTTATTGGTATCTAGAAATTTTTGATATGAGTTTTTAATTATTGGATATTCCATTCATCAGCTGTTTTGAAATAATCTATTCTTTTTATTAGCATGGTTTTGCTGCTATTGATTTTATATTTTTTGATTTGTTTTATAAGGACTGGTGATGTTTCTTTTTTTCCTTTATTACACTGCACACAGAGACTCTGGCTTGTTGCGGTTTCCAGTTCAGTTTTTGTCTGCAAGCTTCTAGTTATGCATTTTGGTATCTTTATTCTTTGTTAGGTGAGAGTCAGCACATGTGATTTAGATGAGGTTTTCTGCTGGGGTGTAGTTTCTGAGTAGGGCTCTATAGCAGCCTGACTTGGTCCGTTTTCCTAATAGGAGGTGTATTGGTGTCTTAAGGCCTGGTGTAATATTTTCAGTGTTGCCTTTTCTTAGGTAAGGTGTTTACTGTTTGAGTACTGGAAATTGGTGCTGTTTTGGTGTGGGATGTTTACTATTTATGCAATTTCTGTTCAGACAGAATATGTATCTTTCCCTCGTGTCGTTCTTAACAATAAAAATAATACTTGGCCTTTATTTTTTACTTCCGCCATGAATTGCAATGAGCAATGTGTCACACATGTGAGTGTGGTCTGTCAGGTGTGTCACGATGGGAAAAAGGTTGAGAACCACTGGGTTAGAGGATAGAAATGAGGAAAAGAGTGTATGGTGGTAACTTGATTGTGTGGCAGTTACTACCCTTAACCAACAAGCCTTCAATCTGTTGTACAACTCTAACATTGCTCTCTGCTTTAACGGGGCAGGGGGAAAAGAGGAAAAGGAGAATTAATTTCAGACAAGGACATGAATTTTACGGTCTGAGAAAGAAAATAAGCATAGAGGTAACTTGCTGATGCGGCTGTTACTACCCTTAACCAATAAGCCTTATACTTGTGATGCAACTCCAACATTGCTCTCTGCTTCAACGGCAAGAGATAAAAGGGAATTGGAGTCAGACAGAAACCAACAAGGGCTCTGACTTTAACGGTTTGGGAAAATAAGTATAGGGGGTAACTTGCAAGGCAGGTGCCACCCCCTGATGATACCTTTATGGGGGAGACCTGCTGGGGCTACGATAAGGTTGCTGTGCAGACTAGATGGACCATTTGGTCCTTTTCTGCTGTCATTTCTATGTTTCTGTGTAAAACAGCTGATACATAAAATAACATCAATATTTAAAACTATAAGGATAAGATCAATCCCTTGCTTTCCATATCTGGGAATTTTTCATTTCCAGATGCCCTGAGATTATCATGAATGAGCAGGTGGGATGGGAAGGGGGGGGGGGGGGTTGCACATAACTTTCTCCATGCTTTCTCTCTCTCTCTCACATGATCAACCACACACACACACACACATTCATGTGCTGTCTCTCATATGCTCAATCGTGCATCTAAGCACTTGCAGGCCTACTTTTTCTTAAGAAAAGAGAACCGCAAAGTCCACGGATTCAGCAAAGTCCACGGATGCAATGGGAGTAAAACCGGACTGGATTAGCCTTTCCCTTGTGAAATAAAACTTACGAGAACATTTGAAATACCCAGGTCTATATAACATCTCTAAGGTACAGAAGAGTTTAAGAAAACCTCCTTAGAGACCGATTATTTTTAGAAATTGCTTGGTTATGGATTCCCGACTAAAGGTGCATATTCATTCTTTTTCAAGGGCTTTGTCCCAGTGATACAGTCATCTTTCCAGGATAACGCTGATTCCCTTAATTGTACTATAGAGATCCGGGGCTATGATACCAGTTATGTGATTACTATAGTAACCATTGCTTGCAAATATTGTGGAGAGGAAGGCACTTCAGGTTGTTCAGAGGCTCTTGAATAAATACCTTGAATAAAGCTCCCTTCTGAGCTCATTCGTTCGTGATATATCATTACCCTTAGAGTCTGACTATTCTTTGTTTAATGGGAAAATTTTATTAAGCAAACATGCCTGTAGCAGCGAGCAATATCATGAGATAGTGATCTTTGTTGATATATGTGGTGAATCAAAGACTTATGATATCACACATCTCACTGAATGCATGCACAAACTAGTTGCTTTCATGGGCAGCAGATGCCACCTTTTAAAGCAAGCTAGTTCACAGTTCACTGGAGCCTTAATGTACTGTTTAGTCAGAGGCTACATTCACCAAGCTTGGTAATCAGCTCCCATGAATTTTGAGCATGGCATTCTCCCTAATTGACATTTCCTTACTAAGCAAAGCCTTTCTTCAATTCTCTGCCATCTAACAGGCTTTCTTTAGAGGGTCAAGCATATTGAAGCATTTACTTTTTCTGGCCCACAGGGATTGTGTTAGGCATCTTTGGTTCCTTTTGCAGACAACCCAAAGTCTCCCAGATCTGCCAGGAGACTCCCAGGCTCTCTGACCTCTCTTCTTCCTCCCAGGTAACTTGCCAGGTCTCCTGGAGCAGCAGTAGCAGCAGGGACTCTACCATGGAATCTGGGAGCAGGCAGCCCATGCAATGAAAAACTGAAAGAGCCCGAGTTCCCTATATTTAATATTTCTGATGATTTCCTTCTCTTCCTCTTCTTGCAGCACCTACAAGGACTTCCTGACTGAAATGGAACTGCATGGAAAGAGAAGGAGGAAGGCATCAAGGAAACAGTATATGTATGACCTGCCCTTCTGCTGTCTGGATTAAGAAGTCTGGGATGGGGCATTGCTTAGAGAATGTAATTGGAACTGGGACTGGGGGAGAGAGAAATTGGAGGGTTTCGGGAGCTGAAAGGGGAAGATAGAGTGGTTGGGGGAATGAAAGGAGAATGGGACAGCTGGGGAGACTAAAAGGGGTTGAGAAAGGTCTGAGAGTCAAACACTGGAAAACAGTGATACAATGGGTTGAGAGAGGATGGCTTACAGTACAGTTAGAGAAGGGAGCGGTGAGTGGAATAATTCATGGAAATAGAGAGAAGGAAGAGAAGTGGGAAGGCAATGATGGAAATGAGAATGTTGTGTTTTTCAGTCTGCGTGTTCTCCCTGCAAACTGCCGCACTTATTCTAGCCCCAAGCCATCAACATCAGCCCCCGATACCACCAAGGATCCCCTATGCAGCCACATGGCAGACCGCTGTGTTCCATCAGGCCAGATGTTCACGATGAGGCTCATGGAAGAATGCCAACGACACTCTCCTTGACCTCCCCTAGCATAAAGACATTCAGGGGCAGATTTTTAAAAAGTACGTGCGCGCAACCGTCACAAACAAAAGTAGCCGCGCATATCTTTTAAAGTCCGTGGTTGGCACGCACAAGGCTGCGCAAAATCAGCAGCCTGCATGCGCCGGGACGCGCAGCCTGCCTCCATTCCCTCTGAGGCCGCTCCGAAATTGGAGCGGCCTCGGAGGGAACTTTTTCCGGCGCCCCCCACCTTCCCTTTCCTTCCCCTAACTAACCCGCCCCCCCCCCCTGGCCCTAACTAATTCCCCCCTACCTTTATTTCAAAAGTTACGCCTGCCGGTGCACCATGTTCCGGTCCGGGGGCTGGTCCGGAGGCCGCATCCTTGCCCCCGAAACACCCCTGGGCCAGAACCATGCCTGCGGCCCTGCCCCGTAATGCCCCCCAATGATGTGCCGGCCGCGACACGCCCCCCAGGAAAGCCCCAGGACTTATGCATGTCCCGGGGCTTGAGCATGCCGCCGAGCCTCTCTCTCTCTCTGAGAGAGCGAGAGAGAGAGAGAAGTCATGAGATACTTTTTATTATAAAGAGAAAATAAAAAATACACTAATATAAGTTATCACAAAGTAATATTAAATAAAATAAAAATGGTACGGGTGTACAGTTTAACCAAATTAACGGTTATCACCCACAAGACTGGTACAGAACATTAGAAGTTAGAGCACATTTGTTTTGATTCCTTGGTTTCATTATTTGATCTATTTAAACCCAAGCTATCGTTTTGTAGGTGTGGATTTTGAGTTGCCCTTTTCAGAGGCAGCAGGCTGTCATGCTTGCTCCTAGCTTTTGTTTGTTTTGGCAAAAAGGATCTTTGGGTTTCTTGGGAAGAGACTTTGGGTATGGACTAGAAGATAAGGTGTCTTTCTCCCATCTTAATGATTCTAGCTTTTAATCCTTTATGCTGTTGGGGAAGAAGTTTATCCACACTTCTTTTCCTCATTTTTGGGTTATCTTTTGAAATAGGTTTTATTTGTATTTTTTATCTGAGTTCCTTTTGGATTCAGGAACTCAAGAGAATGTCATCTTGAGCAAGAGTTGGATTTTATCGTCTGAAGAGATTCAATAGCCTTTAGAGGTAAGTGTAGGAATGACTTCTCATTCATATTGTGGAGGAGTAGTGGATGTTAGAAGAAGAACAGTGACACCATTTAGGAATAGGCCACTGTATTGTCACTTGAATTGTGAAGAGAAGAGATTGAACTGGGAAATAAGAAGTGCATTTTATTCAACTGCAGAAAGGTATACAATATGGGACTTTATGGTGTATCATAGTAATTGAGTTACACCTCCCTGCATCCTTAAATTTGGGAGGGAACTACTGAATTACCTTTACAATTGGCAACAATCGGGAATGGATTAAAAGATGCATTAATAATTACAAAATCATAGATGTATTGAAGAGTCAAACATATAAATGTATTGAATTGTATGAGGAGTTGCAAATAGTCATTTTCATTATTCTACCATCAATAAAGTTAAGTTGGAAGTCACGATCAGCTTCCAGCATGATTATTACTGCCGTATGCAAATACTGTCTTACCAATGCTCAGGGACTTGGAAAGAAATCTTCTGCCCCCCCCCCCCCCCCACCACCATCCCGACAGGAAATCTTGAAACTCAAAGAGAGGGGCTTTAGCAAGTGTCTGGGAAACACCGAATATCTTAAGCCCTTGATATTGAAGTTGGCTCGTGGGCTCCTTAGTGCTTACACACACTTTCCAAAGGGTCTTCCCTTTTGCAGAAAGGCCAAGCTTTCCCAACAACAATTGTATTTATTTTATTTTATTTAGTGTTTTTCTATACCGGCATTCGTGATAGGTATCACATCATGCTGGTTTACATTTAACAAGGGGGGGGGGGGGTGTGTAAAATGAAGATACAATAAAACTTTAACAGGTGCGAAGAGAAACGTTGCAGTTACAATAAAAAAGGGATGTACACAACTGGGAGCAGAAATAAAAAGGCGATGGGAATTTAGCAGAAAGAACAATTATTTACAATGTTATGGCATTTACAATGTTATTGTTTACAATGTTATGGTAATGTCTGAGAGTAAATTGAGGGTGCGTTAAGGTTCAGTTGGGGTCCGGAAAGGCTTTTTTAAATAAATAAATTTTCTTATATTTGAATGACTCTGTCATATCTCTCCTGTCTGTCCTATCCTGTAAGGTATAATTATATAGATCCTTAAGTCTCATCTAATGGAGCTTTTGGTGTAGACCCTGCACCATTTTAGTAACTCTTCCTGGACTGCCTTAAGTCTGTCTACTGTATATCCTTCTGGACGAATAGCCTTCAGACGTGGACTTAATATTCTAGGTGAGGTTTTACTAAGGACTTGCACAGTTGTATAAACAATTTTTCCGTTTTTTCTAGTAGCATCCTTCTGCTTTTGGGCACTCCCTTTTGCACTGTTTCATTATCTTGAAATCATAGAAACATAGAAATAATGGTAGAGAAAGACAAAACGGCCCATCTAGTCTGCCCAGAACAGCTCCCATACTTATCAGTTTCCCATACTTAGTTTCACAAACCGCCAAGGTCAGGACTCTTGTTGGTTACTGTTTGAATCCAATTTCCTGCCACCCCCTACCGTTGAAGCAGAGAGTAATGTTGGAGTTGCATCAAAAGTGAAGTATCAGGGTTAAGGGTAGTAACTGCCACATCAAGCAAGTTACCCCCATGCTTGTTTATCCAGACTGTACAGTTCAGTGCCATGTTGGATGTTGTCTGAATCTAATTCCTCTTTTCCACATTTAGGGTAGTAACCCCCGCATCAAACAAGTTACCCCCCATGCTTGTTTTCCCAGACTGTACAGTTCAGTGTCCTTTTTGGTTGTTGTCTGAATGTAAATCCTCTTTTCCACATTTCCCCTTGCTGTTGAAACAGAGAGCAATGTTGGAGTTGCATTAACCACATTAAGGCTTATTGGATAAAGGTAGTAACCACCATTCCAGCAAGCTACTCCCCATGCCTCTTTTCTTCATTCCCATCCTCTAGCCTTTAGGGATCCACAGTATTTATCCCATGCCCCTTTGAAATCTTTCACAGTTTTAGTCTTCACCACTTCCTCCGGAAGGGAATTCCAGACATTTACCACCCTCTCAGTGAAGAAATATTTCTTGACATTGGTTCTGAGTCTTCCTCCCTGGAATTTCAAATCATGGCCCCTAGTTCACTCCATGGGCTCTTTCCTGCTTTGTGGGGAGAGGCTATCCTTCGATGGAAGTTACCAACGTATATTTCCAATGACTATACATCATAAAGAAGCAGCTAACTCCTTCTCTTGGTTTTTTGTCATGGTTTTCAGTTTGATTGTGTCTTTTCCCAGAAGACACTTTTACTAGTGACTGAACAATGTTCTGGTTCCACCCTGTTGATTCATGGTTAGCTGTGCAGTTTACATGTTTCATTTCATTTCTACCACTTTTGTTCGCATTGCTTTGCAGCAGTTGGCTTCAGAGTTACTCACTGTTGTTTCTCTATTCTGTTTCTGTTGAGAGTAGAAGCATGTAGGATTCATAAAAAAGTTTCTTTGGGTCAGTGGCTACACAAAGAAGACTATTAGATAACAATAAAGACCAACAAAGGAGCTGCTGGTCATTTATACATCATCAACTATTAACCAGGACTATTTCATAAACTATTTTTGACCTTAGAATCAAGACAATAACCAATCCTGGCTTCTTTGTTTCTCTTCTGTTGATTCCAGCAGTGTCAAATGTTGGATACAGGAGAGTTATGTTCTTCTCTCCCTTAGTAAAGGTGAAGCTTGGTAACATGAGGATATTCACCAACTTAAAACTAATTAGTTTAAAATTAATTTTCCACTCTACCAGACCAAGCACAATAAGGGAGATCTGAAGAGACAAGAGGTCTTTGGAAATGAACAAGAAAAAAAAAGAAATGGTCTGCCCTTTCCAGATATTCAGTAGGACTAATTATGGGGAAAACAAGAGGGGTTTTTTTTGCATCTTTTGTAACTGCTATTCACCAAATACATAATGTGGCTATTATATTTGTCTTAGTCAGAGGAAGTGCATGGCTGCAAATGATACATCTATCAGCTTGCAGCAAAAATATCCTGAATTGTCTTTTTGTAGTTGAAAGAGACTGTATTCTGAAACCTTATGGTTGAATAAACAACCTAGCTGCACAGAGTCCATGGAAAAGTTTAAAATCCTGCAGCTTCTTAACTGCAGATGTTTATAACCTAGACCATGCCTGATACCTTTACTATAATTTGGCTTTGCCATGGATCTTATATTTAAAGCAAATTCAGTAGAATGGAACACTTAAGAAGAACTTGTTGAAAAGTTACAAAAACAGGCTTGGACATTTTGAAAAACACATTTTTGTTTTAATAGTTTAGCTTTTGGATATGTGCTACTAGTCGAGGATCTGATAAAGAAAGATGTCCTTCAATTTCCTGCAAAGAGCAAAATGCTTTATTCCTAGAGGGGCTGATTCAAACTTTTTTGGCCTGATTGTATGATCTTCATGGAAGAGTCTGAAGAGCCAATTAGATTGTCTCAGCCTTTTCCTACACCTAAATCAATGCTAGGATGTCAATGTACCCCTATGCGAGACTTAGGAAAACTCCAGCAATAATGTAGTTACAGCCATGGGCGAACAGAAATAATTGTATTTTAAGAAAAACTAACCAGAGTCCCTGTGCATGTTGATGAGTTTGAATGAACCTCCTTTAAGTGAGATTTTAGGCCTACCCCTACCTGTGTATTGCACATACTGCATTATTGGATATATTATATGCAAAGCCACTCTAGAATAGGGTGGAGGAAGTGGAGAATGCTCAAAGTGTTATGTTGATACAGCTTAAGGGCAAGATACCAAAAGGGTTGTCCACACTTCAGTTAGCTCAGTTTTAATTAAATATGCTTTAAAGTACTTAATGTGGGCTGCCTTCATAGGAAACAATGGCCATCAAGCCAAACACTGAAAACGTTTGTAGAGTGCCAAGGTGTCTTAGCAAGGTGCAAAGGAAGATGAACTGTTATCATGGAAAGCTAGCATGTGTGCAAACATCGCAACACATCTTTTTTCCATCTATTCAATCCGTTTTCTTCTTCACTGACTGACAAATGTCCTGGCTATTAAGGCACAGATTTGAAAGCTCAGATGGCAACTGTGAGAGTGAACTGCAAAGTGGCTTTGTAGGTTTCTGTAACCTTGTCTTGGCCATGAATACAATGGTGCTTTAATGTTAGCATTTTTCAGATTAACTCAGAGTGGATCAAAGCCACCCTGTGGTCTGGGGCTTAGAGTAGGGAATCCTTAATCCTACTTACTAGGAGGGGAGTAAGTCGGTCCCATCCCTAATGAAGTTGGTCCTAGTGACTAATGAAGAGGATAGAAGATCAACTGTGACTGATTGTAGAAAACTCCCCTTTGAATATTTTACTTAACATGTCTCTCATGGGATGAGGGTGAAATGGGGTAGACTGAGGCCTAATTTAAGGAAGTATTTCTTTACAGAAAGATAGTGGTTGCATGGAACAGCCTCCCAGTGGAGGTGGTGATGATGATGACGACAATATTTGAATTCAAGAAAGCATGGGACAAGCACAGGGGATCTCTAGAGGACTGGTAGGTGTTGTAGAGCTGAGCAGTTATGTGAATGGGCAGACTAGATAGGCTGAATGGTCTTTTTCTGTCATCATTTTTCTATGTTTTATTATCCAGCATAGTTTCCTGGGTGCGGCTTCAAGTGTGCTTTAATGTGTTATCTGTTTGAATGGCATGTTGGTGTGGAAATTTCTTGCTCTTTCCTGGTGTTTTGTGTGTGACATTATTCCTGATTTTATACACTGCATGCTCACTGCTTTCTTCTCAGTCCTTTGTGCCAGTGTGCATTTGCGCTCTTTTGTTGATTCCATTCTGTGCTTTGGCTACAGTTTTCTGCTGCATGCAAAGATACTGTTTGTCTACAAAGTGAATATCATTTCTGAAGTGGCTACAATCTTTTCTATCCTTTGTTACATTGCTTTTCTCTTACATGTATTGTGGCTTTCCAATTTCAGTTGATGATGATATATGTCGTTTTTTTTCTAACTTATATTGTTTTTCCCCTTTGGTTGGTATTTTTTCAATGTAGAAATATCATGCAGTTGCCTTTGTAGAGGACTTGAGTCTCTAGTCCAGGATTTTCACCAGTGGATGCATGCAAGATGGATCTTTTGGCTGTAGAGATATAAGTGCTGAATTCTGTCTTACTTTGCACTTCAAGGTACTGTTTTATCAGCAGAGAATCATTTCTGATTTGCCTTTTTTCTCTTTTGGCCCTACCATGACATATTGCTATTCTGCAGCCTGGACTAAAATCATGAACAGGAAGAGTGACTGGTGTTCCCAGAGGAGAGTGAGGTCCTCGGCCAAGAGACCCAAAGAAAGGCCTAGAAGATCATAGGAGGGATCCAGACCTCTAGACAATCAACTAAATACAAAAAAAAAAAAAAAGGATCATTTAGGGGGTTATTTTCCAAGCCAAGTATGGCCTTTTCGCATGTGAAAAACAGCGTCGCAAACTGCGAAGCCATATCCCACAGTTTTAATGCCAGAAATAACTACACCTTTTTCATTTGCATTAAGCTACAATATCACATACAATATCACATACCTTTTCCTGAAAGGACAAACTAAGGCAAAGATTCATCAAACTATCACAAGTTAGGTATTACCACAGAGTGCAATAACTTTGTGATAAGTGCCACAATTTCTCCCTACAACCACTGGAGCGAGAGAGAGACTGACAGAGACTGACTAGCTATAAGGCCCTTGTAGTAGTTAGGTATTTATACCTCTATATGAGGCCCACCTAGTTACTCGAGGTGAGGTTTAGGTAGTAGGGTAGGGGTTAGGGGCCACTTTGACATTCAGAGTGAGATATATGAACAGAATAGTACACTCTTGTGAAGATTTGATGTCCTTCAGAGTGAGGAAACTCACACAAAGATGAGATTTGTACAAATTTCTCTCAACCTAGCTTGACAGACTCTCAACCTGGGTAACATCAAGCTAGGTTGAGAGAACATTGTACAAATCTCATCTTTGTGTGAGTTTCCTCTCTCTGAAGATCGCAAAGTGCGATATAGTCATTTCGCACAGCTTAATGCAAATGAAAAAGGTGTAGTTATTTCTGGCATTAAAACTGTGGGATATGGCTTCGCAGTTTGCGACGCTGTTTTTCACATGCGAAAATGCCTTAACGCATGCCCTACTACCTAAACCTCACCTTGAGTAACTAGGTGGGCCTCATATAGAGGTATAAATACCTAACTACTACAAGGGCCTTATAGCTAGTCAGTCTCTGTCAGTCTCTCTCTCGCTCCAGTGGTTGTAGGGAGAAATTGTGGCACTTATCACAAAGTTATTGCACTCTGTGGTAATACCTAACTTGTGATAGTTTGATGAATCTTTGCCTTAGTTTGTCCTTTCAGGAAAAGGTATGTGATATTGTAGTTATTGGTGAGCATGATGGTTATGAATGCAAGAGTATGTATGTATCAGTATAATGTACATATAGCCAGTGTTTATATGTGAGAGAGAATGTGATAGTGAGGTGGGAGGGGCATGTTGAGTAAGTGAGAGTATTAGACTGATTATATTGTACATGGGATCTGGTGAGGTATTTTCAGAAACCCAAAGAGCAGTATAGGATGGAGGATATAAACTGATATAAACAAGGCAGGAATGAAATCTCAGGATAATAAAATTTGATAACCTCAATGTTACAAAACAGTGCATTGGTCAAGACAGAGGAATACTAGGATGCATACGGAGAGTTCTAACCAATAGAAATGTGATAAAACATTTATATGGGTTGTTGATGAAACCTTATCCGGAGTATTGTGGCTAATTTTCTAGGCTACACCTCCAAAGGTATGTAGACAGAATAGATTCAGTCCAGATAAAGGCTACCAAACTGAATTAGAGTCCACACCAAGGCTACCAAACTGAATTAGAGTCCACACCAAGGATCCATTGTGGATCCATCAGGTCTAGAGGACGTGTATAAAGAGGAGGCAGCAAAACACTGCACGGAGCGGCAGTAGCCACAGAGGCATTCACAGAGCGGGATGCCAGTGGCCAGTGGTTGGTGTTCCACCTTCACGGAGCGGAAGGATGGAGGGCTGCCATCTCTAAATTAAAAAAAAACCAAACAAACAAAAAAAAAATGGGTGGGTAAGAGTATGTAAAATTAACGGAGAGTTCATAGGCTATAGGTATTACCAATTATTAGGCTTATTCAATATTGTTGATAGTTAATGTGGCTTTCAATGCATACTTCACTTTCAATGCATATCCAGCATAGCTCTCTGCTTCAACGGCAGGGGAGAAGAAAAACTGATACTTACGTATATCCAGCATAGCTCTCTGCTTCAACGGCAGGGGAGAAGAAAAACAACCAATAAGGGCTGAATAACATAGTCTGGGTAAACAAATAAGTATGGGTGTAGCTTGCTTGTTGCGGCGGTTACTACCCCTAACTAATCAAGTTTGATATTTCACTTGGATGCAGCTCCATCACTGCTCTCTGCATTAATGGTGGGGGTGAAAGGGAAATAGAACCAAGGGTTGCTAAGAGCCAAGAGAAACAGATAAGTATGAAAGGAAAGAAGTGTGAAGCTTGCTGGGCAGACTGGATGGGCCAATTGGTCTTCTTCTGCCGTCATTTCTATGTTTCTAGAAGAAAGGAAGAGATCCACTATCTCAGGGGTCTGGAGGTGGCAGGGTCTGTTGCTGGTGGCTGCTAGGTGAGGAGAGAGAATGTGAGTGTGTGTGGGTATGCTGCTTATGAGAGGGAAAGAAGTGTGTGTATGTGGACATGCATGTCCACATACACACTCTTCTATCAACCCGAACCGTAGCAATAGAAAACCCTGGTACACTCCTTTCCTCAGAAATCTTAAAACACAACTCAGAGCTGCGGAAAGGTCCTGGCGCAAACAACAATCCGCCTCTAATAAAACAATATACTACCAACGCATGCATGAATATAGAACTTCCATCCTTCACACCAAACGTGAATACTACTCCAAAAAAATACATGGTTTGCAATATAACCCCAAGGCCCTTTTCTCTATGGTAGCTGACCTAACCTCTCCCTCCCACATACAGCAACCTGCAAATGCATCAAAAAATCGATGCAATGAATTAGCACAATTCTTTAAAAATAAGGTTGCTGCCATCATGACACAATTCTCCCACAATAACTTCGATATTAGCCTTCCTAATCTCAGTTCCACAGTCTCCCTCTCCTCGTTTGACTCCTCCTCCTCCCTAGAAGTAGAGAACATCCTAAAAAAAATGAAACCCTCATCGCATCCCTCTGAAACCATTCCTTCTAAACTCCTGCTTTCTATACCCAAGGTGATTGCAAAACCTCTATCGAATATTCTCAACTGCTCTCTAGAGCATGGCACAGTCCCAAATTTCCTAAAACAAGCAGTAGTAAAACCACTACTCAAAAAACCCAATCTTGACCCCTCCGCCTTGTCCAATTACAGACCTGTCTCCAACCTCCCCTTCCTAGCTAAAATCCTTGAAAAACTAGTCAACTCTCGCCTCTCTGATCACCTTGAACAAAACAATATCCTCCCATCGACTCAACATGGTTTCAGGAAGCATCTCAGTACTGAAACCTTACTGCTCTCCCTTCACGATACACTCATAAGAGGTACTGATTCAAGTTCCTCTTACCTGATTGCCTTGCTTGACATATCTGCTGCGTTTGACACAGTCAACCACGATGTCCTCCTCAACATCCTCAGGAGTATTGGGATCTCTGGCAATGCCCTCGCCTGGATACAATCATACCTCCAAAATCGCTTTTTTACTGTCCGAGTTGATATTAACGAATCGGACCCCATCAGTCTACCCCAGGGTGTCCCCCAAGGTTCTTCCCTCTCCTCTACCCTTTTCAATATATACATGCTTCCTCTTACCACCTTGCTCTCTAACCTGCACATCAAGCATTTCATTTATGCTGACGATGTGCAACTCATTTTCCCCTTCTCCGACTCCCTCCAAACTGCTCTAGGAAACTGGGAATCCTGCCTTTCCTCCATCAACCAACTCCTTAATGACATGCACCTAGCTGTAAATCCTAACAAAACTGAACTTTTAATAATTTCCAACAAACAATCGCTTCCAGACATTCCACTTACACACTCATCCTCCACTTTCCCCGCCCACGTTCGCAATTTAGGTGTACTTATTGATAATCATCTCACTTTTAAATCATATATTAACTCCATCATAAAGGAATGTTATTTTAAGCTTCAAACAATAAAAAACTTAAACCTCTGCTGCATTTCACGGATTTCCGCACAGTACTCCAGTCTATTATTCTATCCAAAATAGACTACTGTAACGCACTCCTCTTTGGCATCCCCGCCTCACACACCAAGCCGTTACAACTATTACAAAATGCCGCCACTCGCATACTGTCAAATTCCAAAAAAAGGGACCATATCACTCCCATACATATCGAACTACACTGGCTCCCAATACAATCACGAATTCTTTATAAAGCACTTTCCATCATCCACAAAAGTTTACTAAACTCCAACCTCAATTGGATCAACCCTCCACTCCTTCCTCGTACTTCCAACAGACCCACACGCCCAGCTCTACAAGGAACTCTACGTGCCCAATCCATCAAATCATTCAAACTTTCCTCCACCATAAGCAGAGCTTTCTCTCTAGCCGGCCCCACCATTTGGAACTCCTTACCGCATGATATTCGCCTGGAGACATACACACCCATTTTCAAGAAAAAACTGAAAACCTGGCTCTTTCAGCAAGCCTACACCATGACACCCCCCATTACATAAATACCCTTTGTATTGTAATTTTGCAATCTACATCTATTGAAAGCGGTTTGAACACGGAATATGGAATACGTTATGTCCCTCATTTTGTACATTGTACATTATTGAAGTTATTTTTTAGTTATTGTATATAATTTATAGTTTTTTTTTAATTCATTGTTTTTGCTTTCTCTACCCATGACCCTTCCCCTACCCTTGACCCTTCCCCCGGTTTTTGTTCTTCACTGGTTATATGTAAGGGCTCCTCCCTATAGTTACCTGTATATTTTCTGTTTTATGTAAGGGCTCCGCCTAAAAGTTCTTGTTTATTGTGAACCGATGCGATGTGCGAACGGACATCGGTATAGAAGAGACTTTAAATAAATAAATAAATAAATAAATATATGTGTGTGTGTGTGTGTGTGTGTGTGTGTGTGGAAGATGAAGAATAGTGAATGAGAGTGTGTGTGGGAGAGAATGAAAGGAGTGTGATCATGAATGTGAGAATGAGTATTTATGTGTGTAAACATGTGAGTGTATTGTGTGTGTATTAAACTTTTTGTACCTGCTGCTGCCACTGCCCCTCCTCCTCCTCCCAAGCTAATCCGTGGATGGAAATAAGAAGTTCCCAGCTATGACTATGATAGTATGAAGAAAAAGAAGCAGTTGCAAATAGTAAAAGTTTGCATGAGGCATAAACACTGTTTAATAATGCACACTGAAAATACGGAGTAAACAGCACACATGTGCAGACAAGTATCAAAAACAAAGGAATGTGTGGCAGTAAAGTATAACTGTTCAATACATATATCTTCAGCTTCGTTTGTTTTAGGCCAGCAGGAAAACCACTTTTTTACAATATACAATTATTTAGTGACCCCCCCCCCCCCCGACAAGGGCGTGTTTTGCACCATGGCTGCGTCAGGGGGCCCGGCGGGTGATCACATTTCAAATGGAACAACTATGTGGACACAGTCATGTCGGGGGGCTTTTCCCTAAATAACAATTTTTCCTTTGTTTTTCACACTGAGTAATAATACCATCTTAGAAGCCAGATAAAATGTATGCCATGCATTAAAAAAGGTTAAAGGAAGACCAAACAACTGCAAAAATTGTTTACCTCTATTATTTTATTTATTGAATTTTTAACAATATAACAAAGCATTCACTTTGTAAAAGAAATATGATGTGGCAAACATACAATAATGTAAACAAATTAGGCAATAAACACACATCCATTAGTCCACAAATATAGGGGCATTCGTTTCCTACATATTTGTAATCCGCAACGTATAGGGCCATATTCGTTGTATTCGTGGAGAAGCGAAACGTATCGTGATTCCTTACGAATACAATGAATCTTCGCAGAATTATTCGGCCGTCTAAAGAGGTGAATTTAAACCAACCCCCCATCCTTCTGACCCCCCCCCCCCCAAGACTTACCAAAACTCCCTGGTGGTCCAGCAGGGGGTCCGGGAGCCATCTCCTGCACTCACACCCTCGGCTGCCAGTAGGGGTAGTCCCCACAAGACTTGCCAAAAGTCCCTGGTGGTCCAGCGGGGGTCCGGGAGCGATCTCCTGCACTTGGGCCTTCGGCTGCCAGTAATCAAAATGACGCTGATAGCCTTTGGCCTATGTCACAGGGGCTACCAGTGCCATTGGTCAGCCCGTCATATGGTAGGAGCACAAGATGGTGCCGGCCAACCATTGCTCCTACCATGTGACAGGGGCTGACCAATGGTACCGGTAGCCCCTGTGACATAGAAGGTCAAAGGCTATCGGCGCCATTTTGAATACCGGCAGCTGAGGGTGTGAGTGCAGGAGATGGCTCCCGGACCCCCCGCTGGACCACCAGGGAGTTTTGGTAAGTCTTGGGGGGGTCAGGAGGGTGGGTGGTTGTACTTAATTCAATTTTAGCCGGGAAACGAATAAGATTTAACGCATGTACCTATCGGGGCCCCCCTTGCCGAATGCAACGTATCTGCCCCCCGACGAATACGAATCCCGAATGCAACGTATGGCGTCCTTCTGCACATCCCTAGTTTCTACTGTTTCCCCAGCACTGATGTCAGTCTCACCAAGCTTTAGTTTCCAGGATGACACATGGAGCCCTCTTTAAAAATCGGTGTTACATTGGCCACTAGTCTTCAAGTATTATGATTTTTTAAATGATAGGTTACAGATTAATGACTTCAAGTTGCAATTTTATGTTTGAGTTCTTTCAGGACTCTGGGGTGAATACTATCTGGTCCTGGTGATTTGTTTCTCTTTAATTTGTCATTTTGATCAATCATATCCTCCATTATCACAGAGATTTGTTTTAGTTACTCAGAATCATCACCATCAAGAAGGTTTCTTGTGTGGGTATATTTCCTACATCTTCCTGAGGGCAAAGAATTAATTCTGCTATTTCCTTTTCCTCCCTGAGCACCACTTTTGCTCCTTGGTAATCTAGCAGCCCAACTGACTCCCTCAGAAGGTTTTTGCTTCAAATGTACTTGAAAAAGTTGTCATTATTAGTTTTTTTTTATTTATGGCAAGTTTCATCTCATATTTTCTTATCCTGTCATTACATTTTTTATAGTTAACATGCCAGTATTTATGTATTTGCCTATTTTCTTCAATTGGATCTGTTTTCAATATTTTAAAAATAGTGTTTCAGCTTTAAAAGCCTCTTTCAACTCACCAATAAACAATTTTTAAAGAGAAGAGTTAAGATGGCAAACTATTGCGTATGCCGGCCATGGCAGGTCCTCTTACCCTCTGCTGCCTAATCCTCGCGGCTATAGGCCTCTGGCTCCGTCCCCGGGCCGTCCCCTGGCACTCTTGGTTCTACGACAGACTCCTGTGCTCCATGGCAGGCCTCTCCATGTGGTCTGCGGAGAGACGCCGCCATCCAGCACCACGCCCCTCCCTAGGCGCGTGCAATCTCTGCTTCCTTTAAAGGACCCGCGGCGGGAACTTGGCCTTAGCCCTGGATGATGACGTTGCTAAGGCTCCGGTATATAAGGCCGGGCTCAGCTCCTGTTAGTCGCCTTTGCAACAGGTCTTCACGCTGGTCATGCATTTTGTTGCCTCCTGGTGATTCCTTCGTGTTCCTGGTCCTGATCCCTTCAAGTTCCTGTTCCTGGTTTGTCTTCTTCGTTCCTCTGTTTGTGCTTACCTAGCTTTCCTTACGGACTGATCTCCTGGAACCGACCACTGCTTTGCCTGACTTCGCAATTTTTATTTATTTATTTATTTATTTGTATATACCGACATTCAAAACAAGATATCACATCGGTTTACAAAAAAGAAATGAGGCTGCTTACATTGGTTTCATAGTACTAACCATAATGAGACTTAATAACAGAAAACAGTACGATTAACAGTAAAAATGAAATCACTTATTATAATAGACGTTTCTGTCTAAATTAAATTTAACATATATAATAGCAACTTTATGGTTGTAATCAAATCTCATTGAAATGTTTTCCTGTGGGATTCAGGTAGGTAGACAGTATTAGAATTTCAAGAGCTGTCAGTGATCATAGCGTTGTTGCAAAGGCTTTCTGAAAGAGCAATGTTTTTAGATTTTTTTTGAATGTTTGATTCGTGGATTCCATCCTTAATTCTACTGGAAGGTTGTTCCATAGGGCTGGTCCCACCAATAATAATGCACGCTCCATGACTGTATTCAGGTGAGCTAGTTTTGGAGAGGGGATTGGGAGAAACCCAGTATTTGTAGAGCATAGGTTTCTTTGTGGGATATGGAAATGTAATGCGGCATTCAACCAGTCTGTTTTATTATTGTAAAGTGTTTTGTGGATGATGGTTAAGGCTTTGTATTGAATTCTGTATGAAATAGGTAACCAGTGTAGCTCTTTGTTAAGGTATGCTCTCTTCAAACTCCACATCCACCCACATAAATCCATCCCAAATGCTCCCGCCCTATCCAGAACCCCCTAAACCCCTACTGCTGCTGGGAGCTTGGTACAACCATTGAGCTCCTGGCACGTCAAGCGTTGCTGTCAGAACATCACTTTGACAGAAACATAAGAACATAAGAATGCCATGCTGGGTCAGACCATCAAGCCCAGCATCCTGTCTCAGGCAGTGGTTAGTCCAGGTCACCAGTACATGGCAGTTCCTATAAAGTAGATCTACTTCCTATTACTCACTACCAGTGATATCAGTTTACCTGGCTAAAAATGTGTTATGGAATTTTCCTATTGGAACTTGTCCAAACATTTTTTAATTCCCGCCATGCTAGTCGCCTTGATCAAGTCCTCTGGCAACAGATTCCACAGCTAGATTACAATTTGTTTTAAAAACTGCTGGTTGTTAGGTTCATGGAGTCTCCCCTTCGTTTTGTATATTTTGAAGGAATTAATAACTCTCTTTATTTTCCCATTCCACCCCACTCATGATTTTATAAACTTCTATCATGTTTCATCTCAGCTGTCTCTTTTCTAAACAGAAGAGCCCTAGCCTGAACATAACATAAGAAATACATACTGGGTCAAACCAAGGGTCCATCAAGCCCAGTATCCTGTTTCCAACAGTGGCCAATCCAAGTCACAAGTACCTGGCAAGAACCCAAACATTAGGAAAATCACAAGCTATTATTGCTTAATAATTACTGTAATAGCAGTTTATGGATTTAACCTCTAGGAACTCATCCAAACCTTTTTTAAACCCAGTAACACTAACTGCTGAAATCACATCCCCTGGCAATGAATTCCAGAGTTTAACTATACGCTGAGTGAAAAAGAATTTTCTTCGCTTTGTTTTAAAGTAACTACTTACTAACTTATTGGAGTGCCTCCTGGTCCTTCTATTATCTGAGAGAGTAAATAACCGATTTACATTAACATGTTCAAGACCTTTCATGATTTTGTAGACCTCTATCATATCCCCCCTCAGTCGTCTCTTCTCCAAACTGAACAGCCCTTTAGCCTTTCCTCATAGGGCAGCCTTTACATGCCCCATATCATTTTGGTCGCCTTTCTCTCAACTTTCTCCAGTGCAGCTATATCCTTTTTGAGATGCGGTGACCAGAATTGTACACAGTATTCAAGGTGCGGTCTCACCATGGAGCGATACAGAGGCATTATGACATCCTCAGTTTTATTTTCCATTCCCTTCCTAATGATTCCTAACATTCTGTTTGCTTTTTTGATTGCCACAGCACACTGGGCTGATGATTTCAATGTATTATCCTATCCACTACGACGCCTCGATCTCTTTCCTGGGTGGTAACTCTAAGATAGAACCTAACATTGTGTAACTACAGCAAGGGTTGTTTTTCCCTATATGCATCACTTTGCACTTGTACATGTTAAACTTCATCTGCCATTTGGAAGCCCAATCTTCCAGTCTGACAAGGTCCTTCTGCAATTCATCACAATCCGCTTGAGATTCAACTACTCTGCATAATTTTGTGTTGTCTGCAAATTGATCACCTCACTCGTCGTACCCCTTTCCAGATCATTTATAAATATATTTAAAAGCACCAGTCCAAGTACAGATCCCTGAGGCACTCCACTGTTTACCTTTATCCACTGTGAAAAGTGACCATTTAATCCTATTCTCTGTTTCCTGTCTTTTAACCAACTTGTAACCCACAAAATGACATTGACTCCTATTCCATGACTTTTTAGTTTTCTTAGAAGCCTCTCATGCAGGACTTTGTTGAATGCCTTCTGGAAATCCAAATATACCACATCTACCAGTTCACTTTTGTCCACATGTTTATTCACCCTTCAAAAAAATGTAGGAGATTTGTGAGGCAAGACTTCACTTGGGTAAAGCCATGTTCGCTGTGTCTCATCAAACCATGTCTATCTAAATGTTTTGTTATTTTATTCTTTATAACAGTTTCCATGATTTTTCCTGGCACTGAAGTCAGGCTCACCAGTCTATAGTTTCCTCGATCACCCCTGGATCCCTTTTTAAATATAGGGGTTACATTGACGCTTTCAGTCTTCAGGTACATCGGATGATTTTAATGATAGGTTACAAGTTTTTACTAATAGTTCTGAAATTTCATTTTTTAGTTCTTTCAGACCCCTGGGGTATATACCATCCAGTCCTGGTGATTTACTGTTGTGCATCCCAGCTGCATGGGTGCCGCTACCGGGCCTGCTCACCTTGTGCTACCCTCCACTAGCTCTGGTCTTGCAGCTGCCACCAGCTCCCGATGTCCCCAGTGCTCACCGCAGGGGGCTCCCGTTGGGGCACCGTGTCTTTGGCCACCTCGGCCCCACCCCTAGGCACACACGTGGCCGACGTCCTCCATTTTAAAGGTCCAAGCGCAGGAAACCTGACTCAGATGCACACCGATGACATCATGTAGCCCTAGCATAAATAGCGAGGCTCTGTCCCCAGGACCTCGCCTTGGCAATCAGGTCGACACTGTGGTGTACTAGTTTGCCTACTCTGTGTTCCAGCGTTTCCTTGTTCCAGCGTCTCCTTGTTCCAGCATCTCCGTGTGTTCCTATGTCCTTACTCAGGTAGTACCTTCTCGGACTGATCTCTGGGACTGACCTCGGCCTGTCTGACTACTCTCTTTGTCTGCTGCCTGGAACTGACCACTGCCTTTCTGACTACTCTCTTCATCTGCTGCCTGGAACTGACCCTCACTTGCCTTGACTACTCTCGGACTGACCTTGGTATTGACCCCTGCGTTGGCTGACTACTTCTGGATGGATACTTTGGCTTTGACCCTTGCGCTTCACTCAGACACTCTCTTCTGGCCTTCCATGACTACCAGACCAACCTGCTTGGATCCCATCTGCGGCCTTCACCCGACTGGACCCGCAGGCGCTGCCTGTCTCACCCGGAGAACCTTCCTGAACTGTAACCTCCCTGAGGTCTCCAGAGCTTCCAGTGCGGGTCTAGTCCATCCTCTCTGCCTCAGCCATGCACCCTTGCTTGTGGTAGGCACTCCCCTCCACTACCTCTCTGGGAGACCTTCTGAGGCCCACCTAAGTCCAGGCGGTCCGGGTACCCAAGAGCTCAACCTGCAGAAACCCCGAACTGTTATTGGCGAAGCTCCAGTTAGCCTCTGCTCCTCGTGTGCTCCGCCTCCTGGTGGCAGGCTCTCTCTGGGTCTGATCAGAGGGCCATACCAATCCTGCACCAGGTCAAGGGTCCACCTTCAGCGCAACAATTTACTACTCTTCAGTTTGTCATTCAGGCCTACCATATCTTCTAGATTCACCGTGATTTGGTTCAGTTAATCAGAATCATCACCCATGAAAACCTTCTCCAGAACGGGTATCTCTCCAAAATCCTCTTCAGTAAACACTGAAGCAAATAAATCATTTAATCTTTCTGCAATGGCCTTATCTTCTCTAAATGCCCCTTTAACCCCTTGATCATCTAACGGTCCAACCGACTCTAGGATTGTATTTTTTAACAATGTCCACACCTGTTGCACACTTTTTACTTTTGTAACTGCAGCTTTCAGTTAATTTCTAAGTTTTTTTCTCATTTTCTCAAAGTTTCCCTTTGGAAGGTTTAGCGCTAGAGCCATTTATTTATTTATTTATTTAATTTATTTAACAGCTTTTAATATACCGGTGTTCGTGCGAGCACATCACGCCGGTTTACAATAAACTTGAGAAAGGAGGAAAGTTACAAAAAAAGGGGAGTGGGTGATGCCATTGGCCGGCCCCTATCACATGGTAGGAGCAATGGATGGCCTGCGCCAAAAAATGGCGCAGGCCATCCATTGCTCCTACCATGTGACAGGGGCCGGCCAATGGCACCGATAGCCCCTGTCACATGGTAAGGGCAAAGGGCCATCGGCGCCATTTTGTTTAGTGGCAGCCGATGGCCCAAGAGGGGTCATCACTCCCGGGACTATGGCTGGACTACCAGGTAATTTAGGAAAGTTTTGGGTGGGTCAGGAGGGTGGGGGATTGTAAATAATTAGATCTAAAGGGTCGGGGTGGGTTTTTTTTTCTGTGTGCCCTTTCTCCCCCACCAAAACAATAAGAAAACCACACGATACATGATGGATTGAAAATATCATATGATATTTTCATTCATCAAAAAAACGATGCACATCCTTAGTCAATTCAAATTTGATCATATTATGATCACTATTGTCAAGCAGCCCCACCACTGTTACCTCTCTCACCAAATCCTGTGCTCCATTGAGAATTATACCTAAAATTGCTCCCGCTTTCGTCGGTTCCTGAATCAATTGCTCCATAAAACTGTCTTTATTCCATCCAGGAACTTTGTCTCTCTAGTATGCCCTGATGTTTCACTTACGGAGTCAGTATTGGGCTAATTGAGATCTCCCATTATTACTGCTACTACACTACCAGTTTGGTTAGGTTCTCTAATTTCTCTTAGCATTTCACTGTCCATCTCACCATTTTGGCCAGGTGGACAGTAGTATACGCCTATCACTGTTCTCTTCCCTAACACACAAGGGATTTCTACCCATAAAGAATCAATTGTACATTTAGTCTCATGCAGGATCTTTATCCTGTTGGACTCTATGCCATCCCAGTCATAAAGCACCACTCTGCCACCAAGATGCTCCTCTCTGTCACTGCGATATAATTTGTACCCTGGTACAGCACTATCCCATTGGTTATAGCATACAATCAGTCAAAGTGTGTTTTTTGTTTGTATTAACATTCTGCTTTTCAGTAGTCAGGGATAAATTGGAATCACAGTAGACTTATAATCTAATTTTGCACATAGGACAACAGAGAGTAAAGTGACTTGTTGCAAGGTTACAAGGAGTAGCAGTGAGATCTGAACGCTGGTTTCCCTGGTTCTTAGCACACTGCTCTAACCACTAGGCTATTTTCCTCCTATACGGCTGCTTTCTATTTTTTTGAATGATGCCCTTTTGGCTTTAATTGCCTCTCACCTGGGTATTGTTTGGTCTTCCTTTCATATTTTTTAATGCATGGAATGCATAGACAGAGTAACTTTCAAAGGCAAATGGAAATGTACATGTAACATAAGAACATAAGAAATTGCCACTCTGGGTCAGACCAAGGGTGCATCAAGCCCAGCATCCTGTTTCCAACAGAGGCCAAACCAGGCCAGAAGAACCTGGCAATTACCCAAACACCAAGTAGATCCCATGCTACTGATGCAATTAATAGCAGTGGCTATTCCCTAAGTAAATTTGATTAATAGCCGTTAATGGACTTCTCCAAGAACTTCTCCAAACCTTTTTTGAACGGAGCTACAATAACTGCACTAACCACATCCTCTGGCAACAAATTCCAGAGCTTAATTGTGCGTTGAGTGAAAAATAATTTTCTCCGATTAGTTTTAAATGTGCCACATGCTAACTTCATGGAATGCCCCCTAGTCTTTCTATTATTTGAAAGAGTAAATAACCGATTCACATCTACCCGTTCTAGACCTCTCATGATTTTAAACACCTCTATCATATCCCCCCTCAGCTATTTCTTCTCCACGCTGAAAAGTCCTAACCTCTTTAGTGTTTCCTCATAGGGGAGCTGTTCCATTCCCTTTATCATTTTGGTCGCCCTTCTCTGTACCTTCTCCATCGCAATTATATCTTTTTTGAGATGCGGCGACCAGAATTGTACACAGTATTCAAGGTGCGGTCTCACCATGGAGCGATACAGAGGCATTATGACATTTTCTGTTTTATTCACCATTCCCTTTCTAATAATTCCCAACATTCTGTTTGCTTTTTTGGCTGATTTAAATGTGTTATCCACTATGACGCCTCGATCTCTTTCTTGGGTGGCAGCACCTAATATGGAACCTAACATTGTGTAACTATAGCATGGGTTATTTTTCCCTATATGCATCACCTTGCACTTATCCACATTAAATTTCAACTGCCATTTCGATGCCCAATTTTCCAGTCTCACAAGATCTTCCTGCAATTTATTACAATCTGCTTGTGATTTAACTACTCTGAACAATTTTGTGTCATCTGCACATTTGATTACCTCACTCTTCGTATTTCTTTCCAGATCATTTATAAATATATTGAAAAGTAAGGGTCCCAATTCAGATCCCTGTGGCACTCCACTGCCCACTCCCTTCCACTGAGAAAATTGTCCATTTAATCCTACTGTCTGTTTCCTGTCTTTTAGCCAGTTTGTAATCCACGAAAGGACATCACCACCTATCCCATGGCTTTTTACTTTTCCTAGAAGCCTCTCATGAGGAACTTTGTCAAATGCCTTCTGAAAATCTAAGTACACTACATCTACCGGTTCACCTTTATCCACATGTTTATTAACTCCTTCAAAAAAGTGAAGCAGATTTGTGAGGCAAGACTTGCCTTGGATAAAGCCATGCTGACTTTGTTCCATTAAACCATGTCTTTCTATATGTTCTGTGATTTTGATGTTTAGAACACTTTCCACTATTTTTCCTGGCACCAAAGTCAAGCTAACCGGTCTGTAGTTTCCCGGATCGCCCCTGGAGCCCTTTTTAAATATTGGGGTTACATTAGCTATCCTCCAGTCTTCAGGTACAATGGATGATTTTAATGATAGGTTACAAATTTTTACCAATAGGTCTGAAATTTCATTTTTGAGTTCCTTCAGAACTCTGGGGTGTATACCATCCGGTCCAGGTGATTTACTACTCTTCAGTTTGTCAATCAGGCCTACCAGGTAAAACCTATTGACAATTTAACATTGTGACTCTGGACCTCAGCCAGCCTCTGGTATCCTGCGCGTGGAATGGGAACCCTGGTGGTTATGCTACCAGTATTTCTTTCAAAGCAGCACAATGTGTATCAGGATCTCAACAATTGTGCCAAGCCCCTGGTAATGGAGTTTTGGGGGATTGCGGGTTAGGCAGCAGGTTTTGGGATGTGTTTATGGGCTGGAAGTAGGGGGAAGGAGCGGGTGGGTTTCTAGAGGGGACCTACCTTAACATTCTATTTGCTAATTCGGAGAGAGCGGCGGGGAGGATTTGTGGGCCTATAGGCTTCCTATGTTTTTTGCAAATTTTTGGTGCATAGGTGCCAGCTCTGCAGGTGCAGTGGGTTCTTTAGCATTGACTATATTGAGCAACCTTCTTTACTGTGACTACTGAGGGGTAATTTGTTAGGAGTTTACACCTCCAGTCATTTTGAAAATCTGGATTTTCAGTTTTGTGTTTTTGGGGAAGAGGAGCTTGAAAGGAATGCTTTACATATGTTTCACTGGGGTGGAGGATTGGGCCAGCAGGCCCACTTAGTTTTGTTTTTAAAGTTTCTCTCGCTAATTAACCTGCTTTAGTCTTTGAATATAGATGGTTTAGGTACAGATATCAGGGTATACATATCTGGATAATTTTGAAAACTAATTGGCTATATTCAAGCATTAAGTCATCCATTTTATAGTTTTTAAATATTAATCTCCTAAAATTTAATTGTGTGTGGGGTGGGGAGGGCTGAGCTGGGGGGGGGGGGGGGGTGCAAGAATGTATGATTCACCTAGAACGTATAATACACTTGCACCAGGAAATACGTCCCTTAGCCACTAAGAGGGTGTATGTGCAGGGCCTAGAGAGTCCTTCCTCACCCACAAAGTCAAGGGAATTCACTACCATTTTCCAGGAGAAGAGTGTGGTCCAGAGAATCCTATCTCTCAGGATTAACAGGGTACATGGACCCTAATCTATGAATCCCTCACTAGAACTGCACTTTTACTCCCTTCCCTGGGTGTACGCAGGCAGGGGCAAGGAATTTCGTAACTCAGGGACTGTGAAATGATTTATATTAGTACTTTATGGCTCACCTGTCTTCCTCTTCTTGATCATATTTAGATCACATTCATTGAAAATGTATTGATTTGAGGGGGGGGGGGGGACTGGATTAGCTCATCTCTAGTCTTCTTTTTCTTATTATTTAATTTCACAATATCATTTTTTTCCCTATGGCTGACAAATTTGAGTTTCCAGTTCCTGAATGCCTTCCCTACCTTCTTATCTTTTTCAAACAGAATTGTTTAGGCACCTGAGGGTGTTACTAGATTGGATTTTTCTTAGTCAGAACTGAAGTACTTCCCAGTGGCCTCTAGATGGCAGCAATGAAAAGCAATGCTCTATAGGTCTGCAGGCCCTGAGACCAGGAGCAGCTGCGTTTCAGCGTAGAAGCACACTTCGCTGTTAGCTGGGTAATTTAGAGCAATTACACCGATTATTATTGTTTTTCTAATTAGTGCTTTTCCTGCAGAATTAGCTGAGTGTTTATTAGGAGCTGCTTGTTGCCAATAACTTAACTGATTCACCACCAGAATTTGTCTAACAGTTTGAGTTGTTTTTTTTCCCGACTGTTTTGCTATGTGGTTTCTCATAAAAGCATTGATTAAATATTCATTTTGCTTTGTTACATATAACATTAAATTTTCATCAGCTGTAAGTTTTCCTTGAAAGCTGGTGTGTTAAATCTAGTGCACCCTGAAACGCACATTTTTTGTAAAGTTGTTAGAATACACTTCCATGTAGCTTTAGAAGGCATGCAAAGAATAATCCTCGTTCTCTGTTGGAAGAGAGTGCAATAGCTTAAAATATCTGTGTTTGATGTGGCTCCTGTTGCAAGGGACAGTTGAGTCACTTGGGGCCTGGATGAAGAACTGCAGAAACCCTGAACAGAGCACATAATGAAAAGATCTTTCTCCGAAAATGCCAAATTAAATTTTCATTTGCTTGCATCTAACAAACTGACACTACATTTGTGACTGTGTTACTAGCTGACACTGCGAGTCATTATTTCTAAACAATAGCTGAATCAATCATGGTGCTTTCCAACACATTCAAAGTTCTATTTTTTTTCTAAGAAAATCAGAATTACCACAGAGTAAGATTGCTAAAATCAAGTTTGGCTCAGCTTGTCGCCGATCAGAGAGAGCCATCTGATACTCCTAATTATTTCCAACATTTAAGTTCTAGGCTGGGATAAACAACTCTGAGACTCAAGTGCTGCAAACAGGTCTGTTTTCAGGATATCTACAATAAATATGCATGAGATATATTTGCATGCACTGACTCCATTGTAATCAAATCTATTTCATGCGTATTCATTGTGGATATGCGGAAAACCAGACCTGTTAGCGGCATTCGAGGACCAGAGTTGCCTACCCCTACTCTAGTCTTGGGTATGGGAATGGGTGCATCCTCTTCCACAAATCTTCATCACAAGATTACCAGAATGTAAGCTGGAGTTGAAACTTCTGTTAGTTGCCATTAAACTCACTGTGACAATGGCCATCATTGATCATAACATAACATTGACCAATTGCCCAGCTGGAGTACTTGCTCTCCAGTACATTTGTAGGCTGATGCAATATTGGCACGGGGAAAACGGGCACTCATGATTGAGTGCCCGCTCTCCCAACCCGTGAAATCGACCTCTCTGGGACACTTGATTTATTTAAATCAGCTGCTGCGGTAAAAAGGAGGCGTTAGGGGAAATTGTGTGCCCCAAGCGTCTCCTTGGCATCGGGGCAGAGGAGAGGTGGCTCTCAGCTGGTTAATTTTACGAGCGTCCCTTTTCCTAACCTGACCGCCGGCACTTTTTAAAAAAAAAAATGTTAAAAAATATCGCCACGATATTAAATCAAGGAAGCACAGAAAAACTGTATTTTCTGCTTTTCTGTACACTTTTTTGGGCTGCTCAAAAATTAATGCCTGCTTGGCTGAGCGCACTGCATTGCATCGGCCTGTTGGTAAATTATTCTTGGAGCTAATCCTGATATATTTTCTTCTAACCTATTGCAAAGGGGACTTCTGAAAAAGGGATCCTTGGGTTTCGTTTTCAGTGTAACCCAAACGAATATGCATGAGATAGATTTGCATACAGTTGAGGCAGTGCGCATGCAAATCTATCTCATGCATATTCAGTAGGGATATCCCAAAAACCTAACTGGTTAGGGGCCCTTGAGGATTGGAGTTGCCTATCCTTGCTCTTGTTAGCTATTGTACAACAGCAGTTTTGGATAGTTTTTATGTTGCTATAATAAGAACATAAGAATTGCCATACTGGGTGAGGCTAAGGATCCACCCTATCCTGTTTCCAACAGTGGCCAATCCAGGTCACAAGTACCGGAGCAGATCCCAAACAGTAGATAGAGCCCATGCTGCTATCTCACAGTGATAAAGTAGTGGCTATTCTCTAACTTTAAAACAAGCACACGGACTCATATACACAGCTGTGTGGACACGTGCTCGCACACTACATAAAATATGCTTAAATCTACCCAACAACATGTTCACGAATCTAAAAGATACGTGGCACGTATTTTCAGCACAGCTGGATAAGTAGCATTTCAACATTTATCTGGCTACCTTACCAGGATAAATAGCTTTCTTGAGATTTATCTGGCCATGTACAGCAAAGGTGCCACTGACCTGGAAAAGTCAAAATTTATCCAGATAAGTGGCACAAATCTCCTATGTACGAGTATTTGTGCTCCTAATTTTAAGCATTTACACGTGCAGCTTTCATTCATATATTTCCCTAAGCATTTGTCGGCTTTTACACGTGTAAATCATCACATTGTGTAACATGTGTGCATGAAAGAAATTACCAGTTCTACCAGTTGGTCCACCAGTTTGCCCAGTGTATGTCTAGGCCATCAAGACCTCCTGGTCTTCAGCCTGAACTCCCCCCCAGTTTACCCTGACCCCTCACCTGGTCAATGTTTGGCTATAAAGAATTGAATTCTTACTTATGCCAGATAATTATCAGGTGTAAATAGTCGCAGGTCACAGCTGTGCGCACGTAACATTGGCAGGTAATAAAATGGCAACTTACGTGCGTAAATTCTGGCTGCGCCTCAGAACGCCCCTGACCCGCCCCTTTTTTATACGAGCAAATTTATTCACACGCCATTAATTGCACGCGTTATGTTGGAGGATTTTAAAATAGCACACATTCATGTAAATGCTATTTATGCACACATCTGCTAATCTGTGCAGGCGCAACTCTTTGAAAATTCATCTTCTAGTCTAATAGCCATTATTGGTTAATAACAGTTCATGGACTTCTCCTCCAGGAACTTTTTAAAACCCAGTTACGCTAAATGCCTTAATTTCATCCTCCAGCAATGAATTCCGGGACTTAATTGTATACTAAGAATTTTCTCCGATTTGTTTTAAAAGTGTTATTTACCAACTTCATGAAGTGCACCCTAGTATTTATGGGGCCAATATTCAGCTGTGGAATGGCTAGTTAAGTTAGCCGAATATAGCTATCCTGCTAATTTAACGGGGATATTCAGCAGCGCAGCTGCACTGATGAATTTACCTGGCTATTTTAAAGTTAGCCAGAAAAGTATATCCGGCAATCTTTAGGCCAGTCCTATGGCGCGACCAGTTAGTCGCATAACTTATACCGCCAACTTTGCTCCTTCTGAAAACGCCTCCCGCCCGCCCTAGGACTGCCCCCGAATTATGTGGCACTTAATATCGCTGCTTTACAATTTAGACAGATAACTTTTCAGGTATCCATCTAAAAGGCTTGGAATATCGGTCGATATATTTTTTGAAAGAGTAAATAACCAATTTACATTTGCCTGTTCTGTTCCAGTAATGAACTTATAAACCTTTTATAGTCTTCGGCTGTCTCTTCTCCAGGCTGAACAATCTTAACCTCTTTAGCCTTTCCTCATAGGGGAACCGTTCCGTCCCTTTGTCATTTTAGTCTTCTTTCTCTGTACCTTTCCCAATGCATCTATATCTTTTTTGAGATGCAGCGACCAGAAGCAGAAGCCTGCATGTATCTTTCTGACACATAACACAGAAGGAAGTTCCAGGAAACTACCAAGTCGTGTGTCGGAGCAATTGTTTCTAAACAAGAAGTCGTCTATAACTAGATGGTTAGTTAAGGGTGCCTTAACTCGAACAGTTGGCTTGGTCCAGCTTATCCAAAATAATAAGCTGAACTCTACTTGTGCTTATACTTTCAACTGTTGTCACATTCTTTTGCTTGGACTTGAGTTTACATTGAAAGATAATTTACTCCTGGGTGAATTCTGCACCAAAAATAAATAAAATTCTGCTCACATTATTTAAACATTTTCCAAAATTCTGCATATTTTATTTGTCCAATTAGCACTGTGCCATGACTGCATGAGTAATAACGTAAAATGTAAAACTGAAAAAAAGTTTTTTCTCAAAAATGTAGAATTTTTAATTTTTTTGAGTGCAGATTTCCTCATAATAAGGCCTGGCCCTCCCCTGACCCAGGTCTCTTCCCATTCCCTTCCTCTCTTCCCCAATTTGATCTCTCTCCTCAGAATTGATCCCCCTACTCACTTTCTCTCCTTCACACCTCACTTAACCCCTCCGGTTTTCTTCCCTTTCTCCAGCTTTCCCCCAGGCGTGAGCACCCAGCTTTCTCATTCCCTGCCCCACCTCTGACCTTTGACCCTCACAGCTCTCTCCCTCCCTCCCTCCCACCCAGGCTAAATCCCCTCCAGCTTGATCTCCCCACCATCTTTTTTTTTCTCTCTCTGATCTTTTCCATGGTTGGACCTCCCTAACAAGATCTCCAGCTCTCTCGCTCTCTCTTTAGCTTGACCATGAGCACACTCCCCATGTCTCTCTCTTCCTCCCACCTCGACTCCCCAGCTTTGTCTCTCTGTCTTACATAGAAACATAGAAACATAGAAATGACGGCAGAAGAAGACCAAATGGCCCATCCAGTCTGCCCAGCAAGCTTCACACATTTTTTCTCTCATACTTATCTGTTTCTCTTAGCTCTTGGTTCTATTTCCCTTCCACCCCCAGTTTTAATGTAGAGAGCAGTGATGGAGCTGCATCCAAGTGAAATATCTAGCTTGATTAGTTCGGGGTAGTAGCCGCCGCAATAAGCAAGCTACACCCATGCTTATTTGTTTTACCCAGCCTATGTTATACAGCCCTTATTGGTTGTTTTTCTTCTCCCCTGCCGTTGAAGCAGGGAGCTATGCTGGATACGCGTGAAGTATCAGTCTTCTCCCATGCTGTTGAAGCAGAGAGCCATGCTGGATGTGCATCGAAAGTGAAGTATCAGGCACATTTGGTTTGGGGTAGTAACCGCCGTAACAAGCCAGCTACTCCCCGTTTTGTGAGTGTGAACCCTCATTTTCTCCCCTGCCGTTGAAGCAGAGAGCTCTGCTGGATGTGTGAAGTATCAGTCTTCTCCCATGCTGTTGAAGCAGAGAGCCATGCTGGATGTGCATTGAAAGTGAAGTATCAGACTTATTTGATTTGGGGTAGTAACCGCCGTAACAAGCCAGCTACTCCCCTCTTTGTGAGTGTGAATCCTTTTTTCCACATTTCCTCTTGCTGTTGAAGCTTAGAGCGATGTTGGAGTCACAGTAAGCATGTGTATGTTTATTTAATAAGGGTATTGACTCCAGGCAGTAGCCCTCATTCTGGCTAGTCACCCACTCTTCATTGGCGGCCTCTTGACTTTATGGATCCACAGTGTTTATCCCACGCCCCTTTGAAGTCCTTCACAGTTCTGGTCTTCACCACATCCTCAGGAAGGGCATTCCAGGCATCCACCACCCTCTCCGTGAAGAAATACTTCCTGACATTGGTTCTGAATCTTCCTCCCTGGAGCTTCAAATCGTGACCCCTGGTTCTGGTGATTTTTTTCCTACGGAAAGGTTTGTCGTTGTCTTTTGATCATTAACACCTTTCAAGTATCTGAAAGTCTGTATCATGTCACCTCTGCTCCTCCTTTCCTCCAGGGTGTACATATTTAGATTCTTCAATCTCTCCTCGTACGTCATCCGATGAAGATCCTCCACCTTCCTGGTCGCCCTTCTCTGTACCGCCTCCATCTTGTCTTTGTCTTTTTGAAGATACGGTCTCCAGAACTGAACACAGTACTCCAGGTGAGGCCTCACCAAGGACCTGTACAAGGGAATAATCACTTCCCTTTTCTTACTCGATATTCCTCTCTCTATGCAGCCCAGCATTCTTCTGGCTTTAGCTATTGCCTTGCCGCATTGTTTCGCCGATTTCAGATCATTAGACACCATCACCCCAAGGTCCCTCTCCTGCTCCGTGCACATCAGCCTTTCCCCGCCCATCGAATACAGTTCATTCGGATTTCCACTCCCCATATGCATGACTTTGCACTTCTTGGCATTGAATCTCAGCTGCCATATCTTCGACCAATCTTCCAGTTTCCTTAGATCTCGTCTCATTCTCTTCACTCCTTCTGGCGTGTCCACTCTGTTACAGATCTTTGTGTCATCCGCAAAAAGACAAACCTTACCTTCTATCCCGTCCGCAATGTCGCTCACAAAGATATTGAACAGGACCGGTCCCAACACCGATCCTTGCGGTACACCACTTAAAACCGCTCTCTCTTCAGAGAAGGTTCCATTTACCATTACACATTGTCTTACCCCCAGCTCTCTCCCCTACCCACCTCAACTCCCAGTTTGCTATTTCCTTTGTATATTCTGTCTTTTCCCTCCAAGAGAGAACTCAAAGTGGCTTGCATCTTAGTAGAAGTAGACTAGAGAAGTATATAAAGGAACTGGAGAAGTATATAAAGGAGAAGTATATAAAGGACTAGAGAAGTATATAAAGGAACCCTACAGGCCCCACCTGCAAAAGCCACACGCCTTACCTCGACCAAAGATCGATCCTTCTCGACAGCAGGCCCAGCGATCTGGAACAACATCCCACCCGACCTTAGAATGGAACCTTGCCTCTTTACATTTAAGAAAAAACTTAAGACCTGGCTCTTCCGCCAAGCCTTCTCAGATCCCCCGGATACACACTAGACAACACAACATCCGTTCATGAACAATAGATCTCCGTACCACCCTCAAGCTTGGATTAAGAGCCTCCCTGACTCAGCAATTGTTTATACTATTTATTTTCTACTTTCTTAGCCTATTATTCCAGCAGTCTATGCTTCCAAGTTTATTATCCTTGTTGAATGTAACTTTGTTCTGCCTGTTCAAACTATTGTTTCTTGTTACAGTCCCCCAGTTCGATGTAAACCGATCTGATATGGTCTTTCTACCATGAAGGTCGGTATAGAAAAGTGTTAAATAAATAAATAAATAGTAAAATACAGCCGTGCAGCATAATATAGCGTACATCATACTGAATACAACATCCCTGATATGCTCATGAGGGAAGTGGCAGGCCGTATCACACACCTTAAAGAAAATCACTCCCACCCAAAGTTACATTACATGGCAAGTAAAATGCAAAGCCCAGCGTGAAAAACACAAAATATACAGGCTCCACCCCCACTGCTCCATCCTGGCCGGCATGGGGCAGATGCTACCGCCTCCTCCATGCTGGAGTGCGTGGGCTGCTGCTGCTGCTTCTGCTTCCTCCCTTTGGCCCGTTCGATCTGTTGCCTGCCCCTTCCTCTGACCTGCATGCTAGAGCCGCCGCTGTGATCTCCGCCTTAAATTCTGCGCAGGCTGGGGAATTGTGCGCAGTTCAGCAGGATGTCCCCAGGAACCTTTCTTACCTTTTGTGCTGCAAAACTGAAAGTCACATAATACCTGGCAGTGTTTTATTCATTCGTCGTCGTTCCTTTAGTTCTGCTCTGTTTACCGCTAGTTTCTTTTTATTTCTGCATCGTTTCATTTCATTTCTATGTTTACCTTTTCTGCCCCCCTCCCCCGCAAATTGCAGATTGTAATGTGGTTCCTAGCGTTTAAAACACAGCTGAACTGGGTGGTGTGATTTTGTTCTGTTTGTAGACCTGCAGGAGGGAAGAGCAGGACGGAAGTGCTGGACTGGGCTGAAACTGGTGCCTGTATGTGGTTTTTGTAATGGTGATCCCCTTACCTACCAGCTAAAGCACCTGATGGGGGATGGGAGGGAGGGGGGTGAAGTGGTATTATACTGAGACCATTT